>NC_081407.1:766622779-766922926 GCF_030272615.1 Cryptomeria japonica | reverse complement strand
CTACAAGGACGACTCTAGTCAATCAGGCGATTCATCACTCAACTAGCAAATAAAATTCTACCATTCAATCATTCACTACATAAAAATGTACCATTTAGATGGGAAGCCAAATATGCAGAATCATTCTATCAAATCAAGCAATATCTAATGAACCCACCAGTTCTAGTACCACCAATAGCAAGGAAGCCACTCATTCTCTACATTTCAACAATAGATATATCACTGGGGGCATTATTAGCACAAGAAGATCAACAAGGCAAGGAACAAGCTATCTATTACATCAGCAAGACATTAAATGGATATGAACTCAACTATACATTCATTGAGAAGGCTTGTCTCACAGTGGTATTTGCTTCTCAAAAGTTTCAGCATTACATGCTAGCTCACATAATTAAGCTAGTTGCAAAAATTGATCCTCTCAAATATTTTCTTAGCAAAGTAGCTCTTACAGGCAGATTGGGTAGATGGGTCATGATTCTCAGTGAATTTGATATCCACTACACAAAGCAATGAGATATTAAGGGACAAGCAATTGCAGATCAACTAGCTGAAGCACCGCTACCAGGAAAACAACCAATAGAGATAAAATTTTTGGAGAGGGATGTACTTGCTATTTCCATCAAATAATGGACCCTATACTCAACATGGCTCAGGTGCTGGCATTCTATTCATCACTCCTAAATGGCACCACATACCAAGATCTTATAGGCTCATGTTTCCATGCACAAATAACATTGTTGAATATGAGGCACTAGTTATAGGTATCAAAATGGTCATGGAATGGAGAATCACATTATTAAAAGTCTACTGGGATTCAAAACTAGTCATCAATCAAATCAACAATGACTATCAAATCAAGGACGACAAGTTGCTACCATACAAATGAATGGTGGATGATTTCAAACAATATTTTGTACACATCACCTTCAAGAAAATACCAAGGTTGGACAACAGAGCATCCGATGCAATGGCTACTATCACTTCACTACAACAAATTCTAGAGAAACAAAGTTGTTACAAGTTTTTGGTAGAGCATTTGTTCTCCCCAGCCTATGACCACTTTGATTCCCATGTAATCTATGCCTTGACCAGTTTTGACTCTCTGTTATACAGACTGATATACAACTATCTTAAAAGCAATATCCTACCCATTGACCTATCCCGAAACTAAAAAAGAAACTTTATCCGGCAAGCCACCCATTACACTCTCACTATTGATATTTTGTACCATCAAGGTCTAGATGGTACTCTTCTTCCTTTCCTTGATTGTAATAAATCTGACTCTATTTTACAAGAGCTTCACGAAGGTATCTATGGCATACATTCAAGTGGTCCTACTCTTGCTAAAAAACTTATAAGAATGGGATATTACTAGCTGACAATGGAAAAAGACTCTTACCATTTTGCAAAGAAGTGTCCTAAATGCCAAATCCATGGCAATCTTATACATGCACCAGCACAGGAACTGCAACCATTCATAACAGCTTGGCCCTTTTATTAGTGGGGACTCGACTTAGTCAGAAAAAATCATCCTTCATCTTCAAATGGACACAACTTCATTATTACTACAACAAAATATTTTACCAAATGGATTGAAGCAGTCCCCATGACCACAGCGATTGGGAAACAAATTGCCTCTTTTATCCTTAATTATCTAATCTGCAGATATGGCATTCCAGGTTCCATCATCACAGATAATGGACGACCTTTCAAAAACAAAGATGTGTGAGAACTATGTGACAGATTCAAGATCCAACGTTGTTTCTCTACACCTTACTACCCATAGGGGAATGGTCATGCAGAAGCATCCAACAAAATAATATTGAAAATCCTAAAGAAAACAATGAATGATGCAGGCAAAGATTGGCACGTACAACTCAATCCAGCACTTTGGGCATACAAAACTAGCATCCGCACACCTATGGGAGCTACACCATATTCATTAGTATATGGATCAGAAGCAATTTTACCCCTGGAGGTAGAAATTCTATCTCTCATAGTCTCTTTGAAAGGCCTAATTCTAGATGAAGAGTATTTAGTCAACCGACTGCAAGAGCTTGAACTTCTAGATGAAAGATGCCAACATGCCTACACTCACCTCAAAGCATATCAGCAACGCATGTGCAGAAGCTACAACCACAAGGTCATTCCCAAAATTTTTAAAATTGGTGATCTAGTACTCAAGGAAAATCCTAGAAATCAACAGGATCGAGAAAAGAAGGAAATTTGAACCTAACTGGTTAGGTCCCTATGTCATCATATCAGCCTATGGATCAGGTGCTTATCAGCTAACAACTTCAAAAGGAGATGTTCTCAATGAACCAACCAACAACATCCATATGAAGAAATACTACACTTAAGCAGTCTAATGCACAGAAAAGTCAAAAAAATAAAAAATATCAAAAATCAAGAAAAAGCAAATAAAAAGATACAATAAAAACAATTGGTGAAAACCTAGCAACAAGCGCTATTGTGAGAGGACAACTCCTTTATCTATCTTTACTAACAAGCCTTTGTACCCACAATCAAGCCCCATCGAGCATCGCCTGACATTTTATCACATCATCTAGGACATACTTAGCATAGTCACCATCTTGGTTTATCCAAATATCATTTCATCGTATCCTACCATGGCTTGGTAATCACTGTACATATCCACATTAAGAGGAAAACTCAGCTAGGGGCAACATTGATCAAAATTCCGTCTTCAATCAAAACTTGCAGCACACTCAGACAATCATATCCATCAATCAAATCAACAATATCAAAAACAAACATTGATCACTTAAAAAGATTCACAAAACATGATGGATGATTTTCTGAAGTATCAAATGTTTGCATCTTGCATGAAGTTTTGACTATTTTTGCGCTTGAACTTTTTGAACTATTGGACCCTCTACATTTTCTCAAGGATGGATCAAGCTAGAGAAAGTCATGGGGACTCCATTATTTTTTTTAGTTTTCTATATATGAGGCGAACACTTGTACTATGCAAATACTTGTCTCAAGATGTGATTCAAAACATATCACTAAAGACATGATTCCACTTTGCGCATACAAATGGTTTAATCTTGTCTATTTATATGCAAGCCACACTCAAGTCGTCATGGTTCAATTATACCTTGACTCTTATGCCATCTTGTAAAATCAAAAATCATGTAATTTTTTCTCAGGTCATTATGGTTCAATTATACCATTATGCTTGTATAAATTTTCAACATATCCCAACAAATCAATGCTTAATGATGATACCTACAAAGAAAGAAAAAACATGTGACTATACAGGGATGACAAATGGAAGAATAAGGATGCTCAAATTAGTTGCATATAACTTTACAATCAGTTATATATCATATCATACATCTCATTTTCAAAATACATCTCACAACATATCATATCATACATCTCATTTTCAAAATACATCTGACAACATATCATATCATGCATCTAATTTTCAAAATACATCTCATAGCATATCATATCATACATCTCATTTTCAAAATACATCTCACAACATATCATATCATGCATCTCATTTTCAAAATACATCTCATAGCATATCATATCATACATCTCATTTTCAAGATACATCTCACAGCATATCACACCATACATCTCATTTTCAAGATACATCTCATAACATCATGAATTAACAGATCATATTCATCACATATCAAATCAAATACATCTAAGCATTGCATCATCATCATAGAAGCATCATCCATAACACATCACATGAAGATCAAAGAAAATGGTGTCATATATATATCTCAAAAATGATCAGGTACAAAATATGTCATGTCTGTCCCATAAATACAACAAAATAATCAAAATACAATGGAGACAACATCTCTCAGGTATGACTATCTCCTGAGGGTCACGGTCTCGCAGCAGATGTCCCAGCACCTGGATCTCCAGGTGGATCCTATCTAGTAGGCCCTGTCATGCCTCTGCTCTCTGTCCTTGACCCAGTCTCTCTAGATCGACCGGATCTTGAAGCTGTAAAACTCAGAACTAGACGCTCCCTGGGCACCGCATCCTCGTAATGCCTCTGGTAGTACTCCACCTCCTTGGCTATCAAAGCCACCTCTCTCAGGGTATCTCTCATCGAGTCACCCGTCATCACTCTCTCCAAAGCCTCTGCTCGAGCCTCAGCTCAACCCAACTGCTCCAAAACTATATCCCGCTCAGTGGTCAGCTATGTAATCTGTCGTTGATGCACCAGTAGCTATTTCTGCAGGTGCTGCATTGATAACTATAGCGAACTAATTTGCACATCCCCTCGATGCATCAAAATCTACATCTAGATGGGTACCTATGAAGTGGTACCTCCTATCCCTCCCCCTATCCTCGGTACTGGTGGGGGTAGCACATCTGACCTCCTCATCTGAGTCAATCATCTAAACTCGTCAGTCCCTCCTACTGCTGCTATCACCTCTCCCATACGCTCCTCTCCCTCTATCCACCACAGCTCATCGCACTGCTCTCTCCACCCAAATCCCTCTGTCCCCATCATCACCACCCCTATCTCCTCTCCTCCCCTCATCTCCTCTCCCTCTATCCCCTCGCCGACCTTGGACACCTCCTCTACCATCTTCACCATCATCACCTCCACCATCCCCACCTCCCTCATCCAGCTCATCTCCATCCTCTCCCCGTCTTCCTAGCCTCTCGGGCTGCTCATCCTCATCATCGTCAAAATTGGGAATCATCTCCACTGTATCTGATATCCTAGCCACAACATGCACCACAAACAGCGTGGCAAACTCCTTTGTCATCCCTGCCTCGACTACCCCATAGGCGTAGTCCCATATCTGGCCGGCTAAGTGAAAGAACTCCTCAACCGCCATCGCACTATCAATAGTGGGTCCCCACTCTAGTATATCCTATCTCCGTCGAGCATACAAGCATGCTCCCTATGGAACCCCTTGTTGTCGACCATACTTCCACAA
The DNA here is from genome assembly GCF_030272615.1 of Cryptomeria japonica. NCBI lineage: Eukaryota > Viridiplantae > Streptophyta > Pinopsida > Cupressales > Cupressaceae > Cryptomeria > Cryptomeria japonica. The sequence continues at coordinate 766,917,974 of NC_081407.1, read as the reverse complement.
CACTCAGCCGTGCAAGAATCTCTCAATCACAAAGGGCATCCACCCTATCAAAAATTGGGACATGTAGACATAAGGCATCTCCATCCCATCCTCTACCCATACCTCAAACTCCATGTATGGTCTCCATATGACTGTATCAATATCATCTAGCACTTGCCTCCAATGCTCTAGTTTTCCCAGCTTACGCTGGACAACTATCCCTTGATATCCATATACATAAGAACACCCAATAGGCCTATCTCTATCCGCAAGTGGCCTAGCTGTGGTAATATTCTCCCACACACATACCTATAGTAGTGTAACTCTAGCGGATAAACTGTTGTACCCCAAGTAAACCACCTGATGCAGATCCCTGTATAAGTGGGCAAGCATAGCTGACCCCCATGCAAATTAATGACCCTGCATCACCATGTCCTTTAGGACCAGCCCCCATCCTACTTCCAGTCCCTTTGACCTATAGTTGGGACATAAGAAACCACCTATGAATCTTGCCAGCACTGATGGTAGAGGAGCGTAATCCAAATCAATGAACTCCTACCAGGGGATCTCATATCTATAAACCGTATCATCCTGTAAAATCCAATGAAGAGCCTCTATCTTGCCCTCCTCTGTCTACTCATAAGGTAATAGTGCACCTACTACAGGAATCCATAGAATCTGGTAGCAATCCTCAAGTGTCACTATGATCTCACCTATCGCCAAATGGAAGGTGTTGGTGTCACTATGCCACCTCTCGACCAGCGATATCAATAAGCCTCAATTAATGATAAACCAGGGCATCTCTAACAAAGAGGATAGACCACACCTCTCAATGATATCCCTATTAGCCTGTGTCAATCATGGTATCAATGACCACAGTCTCGGAAATCGCTTTCGTGACTGAACAACCCCAATGCACTCCTGTCACAAACAAAACAAGTCCAATATCAGTTTCCTCATCAAATCAACTCATAGCCAAATCAAATTCATATCAACTTGAAACATTGAAAATCTAATCAAGTTCCACATCATATCAAATCCATTTTTATATCAAATCAGATCAACTTGTAACACAACTCAAGTTTCACAATCACATCAATTTGTAACACAACTCAAGTTCCACAATCACATAAACTTGTAACACAACTCAAGTTTCACATTCATATCAACTTGTAACACAACTCAAGTTTCACAATCACATCAACTTGTAAAACAACTCAAGTTCGACAATCATATCAACTTGTAAAACAACTCAAGTTCCACATATATATTAACTTGAAACAATGCATATCAAATCAAGTTCATATCAAAACATCCATCTCAAAATCCACATCATATCAAATCAACGTCAGATCAACATCAACTTGAAACATTGCAAATCAAATCAAGTTATCTATCCAAAAACCATATCGAAACTCATATTGGAAAACTTATCAAAACAATGACAACAGACATGCAAACTAACATTCGCACCCATCCCAACAAAACTAGCAAAAACCTACCTAGTTCTCTTCATCCAAAATCCTACTTTACCCAAATGTTTCTACTCATATGCTAAACAATTTAATCTATGTGCTAGCCTGCACCTATGCGCTACCCTGTCCTATCAACGCACCACCTAAACTAACCTCTATGCCACTTCTTGGCTATGTGCTATCCTACTTGAGCCCTACGCTGCGAACCTAACCCTATGCGCTAGGTCATACCTATGCGCTATCCTACACTACCGATGCGAGCCCCTGCTAATCCTATGTGCTAGGTCTTTCCTACGTGCTCCCCTTTTTCCCCTATGCATTACCTTGTGCCCCCAATGCGCTAACCTAGTTCTACGTGCTACCCTGACCCACCCCTGTGCTATCCTAATCTACCCGGATGCTACCCTACTTCATAAAACGCTACGCACTACACAACTTATCGTATGCGCTATGATTTTTACCTGATGCGCTAAACCATTGAATCTGCATGGAAAAATTGAAAAACATGCCTAAAAACAACAAAACAAAAATCAAAAAGGGGTAAAAAATGATGACTTACTGGTGGTCCATACGTGGCTGGCCTCCGATACCTCCAAATGTGCTCGAATCGATGAGAAGCAAAAGGAATCGACATTTTGTCTTTTTCTCCAAGTGTCACTTTCTCCAAAGTCAACAAGCACAAATGAGACAAAATAAATCACTTTTACCATTTTATAGGGTAAATAAAAATTAGGGTTGCATGGATGAGCACGTAAATTGCTCATGGTCTCATTTCTAACCTTCACAAACATTATTATCGAGAGATGAATCAACTTATCGCATTCAACATAGACAAAAAATTAAAATGCAATCAAATTTATCAAAACAAAACAAATTTTTAAATTTTTGATTCATCTCCCAAGGGGGCATTATCAGCATCATTTATCAAATCTGGGGCATCGTTTATCAAATCTGGGGCATGACATGAACATGTCAACATGACATCTAACTGATCATAACCAAATCATGACGACACATCATTTTCTTTGAATCAACATGTGCACACACATCACTTCAAAGAGGGGCAAAATGTAGATGTCTAAAAATGACCATATTCCTAAATGAATGTTTAATGTTCATTTTATTCTCATTCCTCTATTTAGTTAAATCTAATTTAATTAAATCACCCACATTCTTCTATTTAATTAAATAAATTATTCAATTTATTTATTTAAATTCACTTAAGCCCTTTTTATCATTTAATTGAATAAATCATTTTATTTAATTAAATTCCTTCTCTTTACCTTTTAATTAAATTTACATTTAATTAAATAGTTCACCCCAATTAAATAAATCTAACTTATTTAAATTCCCAACTTGCAACTAAATTGAAATAAAGCAATTTATTTTAATTAAATTCTATTTTCCCCACCCACTTGAAAAATCCTAAATCTCTCGCTTGCATCCTAATCCTCTTCCTAAATTCTTCTAGAACCTATCCAATCCTAATCAATTAACCTAAGCCCATCAATTATCCCCCTTCCCTAAATTTGAGGAGGTCACTTCTCAAATTTGGAGTAAAGACTTCAAAAGGCATTAAAGCCTTTATGCCTTCAACAAGCTAACTTGTTGAATACCTCCAAATTTGGAAGGACTCCTACAAATTTGTCCCCAAAGTCTTCAAACCATTAATGGTTAACTAACCCTTAGTGGCATGGTTAGAGACTTTTTGCCTAACTCAACCTTCATCTAACCTAGGGGTCTCATCAAGCATTCATTGCTTTGACTATGGTTATCCCTTTAACCTTTTCACAAGAGTTTACCCATTGGGTAAAAGCTATATTCATTGGATACCCCTAACCTAACCTTAACCCTTACCTTCTAAGGTAACCATGAGGTCTTATCCAGCATTTAATGCTTCTTACCTCTCCTCTCAAGTAGTCTTATGTTGACAATTGTCACCATTTCATTGGTCGAAATTGTAAACATGGATTGATAACTTTCAATCCTGACCCTTGATTAACTCCTCCAATCCTTACCATTCATTGTCATATTTTCCCTATAAATAGAGTTCTCATTCCTCCATTTTAAAGGATTCAAGCTTTTAGTATCTCATTTATGCTTAATTTTATCAATACATCTAGCCTCTCTTTATAATAGGAATTAATCTAATAAGCATTTTAGAGTATTTCTATTATCATTAGCTTAAATCATTAACTAGTATATCATGTTAGGATAACATTGTTACTAACCTTGTCATCTTATCATCTAGTTTAACTCATTTGTAGAATCATGCATAAATAGGATGCATTCATGTTAAAATCAATCTAAAGCATCCCTCGTTCTTGCATTCGTCATCCCTAAGTCACTTTTCTCAGTGATATGAGAGCAAAGGCATTGGCTTGAGGGAACTTGTGAGATAGAGAACCATGGAACCTACCTTGGGAAGTTGACTCATTCTTCATGACTCCATAAATTGCACCAAGAAGTCCTGTGGGTGTGTGGACAAGCCCTTTGAACATCATTTTTTTCACATTTTGAGATTCATCAACCCGCTTTTCCCACATACAAGAAGAACAAGACATCTTGCAAAGTGTACAGTTTTATGGTTGGAAAATCTTTTGTGTTGAGTATTTTATGTTGTAGATCTTGGAGAAGCATTGTTGATATGTAAATCTCCTTATTCCAAGTTTGTGACCTCCAATAATGAGTCTTGTGTAAATTGGAAGACCTGGTCGATAGGTTTTTGAGTAGAACAATGTTCATCAGCAGTAACCTATGAAGAATCTTTGTGTGGATTTTGTGGATCGATTTTGGCAGTTGTTTGTGTGTTCAAGGTTAGTGTGACAACATGGGGGAAGTGTGTGGACAATGTTTTTGGTTCACATATACATTGGAGACCCGATTGAGTTGACTTGGTTAACACATTTCATTTGCGTGCTTTGCATTATTGGACCGACATGTAAAAGATTTAATTTGATGTTGCAGATATATTAGAGTGATTTGTATGATTGTTTTTAGTATCAGTGGTTATGTGTGAAGTGTGTATGAGGAATTGTACACTGTTTCAAATGTACGATTGAAAGATTTTAGCTCCAAAATATAGGAGAATATCATAATAGAGCAATGTTGTAGAGAAGAATATTTTGTCCTTAACTGGAACTGCTTTTTGCATTTGTAGATGTTATTTATCAGTTTAGACATTTCCATTATTTTCTTTGATCTTTTGTAAGGCGGTGAGCCTTTTGGGGTTGTATCCCTTATTGTAATTTGAGTAGTGAGCTTTAGGCAATGTCCTTCAATGCATGTGTGTTCCCCACTGTAATATTTCACTTACTCCTAACAATGTATTATCTCATTGTGGGTAGGTTCCCACCATGGTTTTTCCCTTAACCGGGTTTCCATGTAAAAATCTTTGTGTTATGGTGTTTTGGTTAGTTGCTTTGTGTTTCTGCACTTTACTTTTAGTCATTTGCATTAAGTTGTTTAAAGGATAGATTAAGAAGATTAAAAATTGTAGAACACTGATTCACCTCGCCCCCCGTCTCCGTTTTCCTTGATTATAACAAATAATACCCTTGGATTTTCTTGTTTTGACATCTTTTGGTGATGTTTAATTATGGCTTTGACCTACTTCTTTTTTCAGCTAGTTCTTCAATGTTTTTCCTTTGTTGATTGGACTGAGTTTGTGTTGTTGATTTTTTATGTTGTATCTTTTGGTAGCGTTCTACTTTTGGCTCCATATCCGTGGAAAATACAAGGGTTTTGATCCCTTTCAAACCTGTTGTAAGGGGTTTCAGGGCCCCTCAAAACCTATTTGTTCCTCAATAAAAGTCATCCTACTTTGACCAAAAGCTATGTAACACTACTATGGTGCCACCCATATCCACCTCAAGTAAATACAAAGGTAATTAATTTGTCATTACTACCATAATTATAAATAAGATAAATTTTTTGAATTGATAAAGTGGGAAGGGCCCAACCCCATAACAAAGTAGCCAAAAAGGCTAAACTTAAATCCATTAGAATAAGAATAGCAAAGAGGAAAACACAATGAATCTCACATGGTGTGAGACAAGAAATCTAACCAAGAAAGAACATCAAAGGATGAAGGATACAAATATCCAAGGCAAACAAGAGAAGACAAGGGAATAATACCAAATCTTAATCGAAGGACTCAAGAGAGGGTTAGGATGGGAAGAAGGTTCTAATTCTAACCTATCTAAACAATTCTAATTAGAATGATCTAGTATATGTATCATTTTTTCTCTTACCCTTACAAGAAAAGCCCAAAATGAAGGGGAAAATGTACATCTTCTTTCAAATAATTATTGATAGATGGTAACTAATAGCATACCAAAACAACCTAACAAAACTCTCAAATGAGGGACTATCTAAAAATAGTTGATCCACACTAATGGAGGAATAATATTACACTGTCCAATGAAAAGGAGGTTAAAAAAAATAATGTTCTAAACATAAATGGAGTGAAAAATATAATGAGAATGTTGGCATAACAAAGTCTACCTCTCAATAGTGCGGAGATGGTATGAATGAGATTTTGAAAAATAATATTTTTCCCAATCACCCAATCTAGAGGATAACATTGCAAACAATAAGCCCACTTCCACAAAAACACAAAATATAGAAAAGAAGAATCTAGTCCTATATTTAGATATTTCATCAATGGTACTAAGGTAAACTATTGTATCAACAATACCAAGAATAGTACTGTCATCCCAATATTCCCGAGAGAGCTTTTAGAGACTTGCCCAAATAGGGACCAAACTGAAATTGGAAGAATCAAACCAACAAGCCATGTTCTTAATGAAGGAACATTATTAGCAAGAAATCTAAGGGTCAAAAACTTAAATTTTAAGCCCTAGTGAATTTATAGAGTTGTAGTTTGGAAAAGGGAGTTAGATCAAAATAGAAGATTATCTATTTACTATTAACATTAAAAACATGCACAAAATAACATATTGAGGCCCAAAATTATTTGTATTATTATTTAAATGAATTTAATACATCATACATATCATTATAATTTAATATATCATATGTACATTTCTTATTTCTCCTTATATCTATCTACTCTTCTTCACACAATCCCTATATTCTCCTTACACATACATTATCTCTATCCTACTAATGAATGTATGTTATGCACCAACTCTTATTCTCTCCAACAACCTTGATGTGATAAGATATGGTATGATCTCTAGATGTCTATGCATAGTACCTTCATTTCCAAGGTCATCCCCCATTTCAATCCTTCAATTTTCCTCAAGTTAACTTTTTCAAATGAAAAGGATGTCGTTATATATGTGTTGAAGGCTATTAGAATTATTGTCCCACTTTTCCTTTACTAACTATAAATGATTGATGTGAACTTGAAGCTGCAATAGTTTATTTTTTACTTATAGAATTGTAATATGTATTTCAACATACTAGAATAAATTTTGTTCCTCGTGAAGAATACTGGTGATGTTAGCAAATCTTAAATTATCCACTTCCCTTAGCTAATGAAACTAATTTTGGATTTTATCTCTTTACTCTTATAACTGCTAATATTTGTTGTGTAAGGCTTCAAGGCGGTGATCTTTCCCATATAGATCTTGTCATGCATCTTGATCTATGAGAATATCCTCCATTTTCAACTTCCATAGTTTGAATTTGCTACCATTGAATTTGTCCTTCTCAAATAGAAAGGAAGGAAAGTGCAGATAAAAATATTTCCTACAAATCTCAACTACTATAGTAAAATAAAAACATATATAAAGAGATAAGAAACATATGATATATATGGGGAAAACCCTTTGAGGAGAAAAACCCCACTCCAAAAGCACAAATCTTTCTAGTATGTATAGACAAAGTAGCTATACTATAATGACAATACTAGGCTTCTTAAATAGTAGTATACTACAAATAATCCTACACTTGGAATGATTTTGGTATCTCAAATTCACCTACAATAAAATTTCCATAAAACTTGATACAATAGGCTCTCCAAGACCTCCAATTTATATAGAATTCAAGCAAGGAGGAATATCCACAATCGGTGGGTTGTCCAAAATGAAGTGGCACATTTCAAAAACACTCATAAGCTTGCAAATGACACTTTTACATCATTTTATATCCCCTTACTAATATCTTCAAAATTGGGTGCCCAAAATTTACCATTATAAGGTCTGATAGGTGTTTTCCCACACCTTACAACTATCATAAAATTTGTCATAACTAATAGCACTTACAAATATAAGAAAGACTGTCATAACTGACTATTAATTGTTGGTCTTCTTATATCGTATCCTAACCTTAGTTAGGTAGACACCTTCTACATGAAAAGTAATCTCTTTAAATTTATGCATTATGTCATAAAGTTAGGTTCTTATGTATCATATCTTGTTATAAGTCATTATAGATTCTTATAGACTACCTAAGATGATGAAACATGTCAAATTAACTCTACGATAAATTCGGATGACCATTTACTCATGCGAGAACAAAAAAAATTATGTCACATCCCATGTCACCTCCCAATATGATGATGACTCACTGTATCATATCACACAAGATGAAAAAATATGATCTACAAGAAAATACAATATAGTCATTATTAAATACATTAAATAAATAAATCAATGCTAAGAATTACTAAGGTTGAGACACCTTAATTACAAACACTATCAAGGCAATCCCCTCTATCCTTCCATATTTAACCAAGTCTTGGTGCTTCCTTGTCATTGGTTCCATTCTATTTCTCTATCCTAACAATCATATCCACCATAAAATATTATCATATATAGTCAAATTATTCTCCCTTGACCCATTTAGTCAAAATAATCCAAATTAATCCATAAAATGTAACTAATCCTAACACATGAAATCTAATATTACAATACATCTCATTATCCAAGAACATCTATATATTTAGATCGAAATTAGCTAATACTCCATTGGTCTAGTTGAATTCAATCAGCATCATTGTGTTGTGTCCATCCCAATATTCATGGTATTCTTATCAATAATAATAAAATCCTTAGGGTCAACATTATTATTATCATTAATTTTTCTAGACCCTCATCATTAGTAAATCGATCAAACAATAATATTTTAGCTTGACTAGAATCAAAATCCAAGTTTATTTTTTGTTTCTTGTGCATGATTTCTTGTTGTCCTATATGTGATATCATTATTTTTATTTATCATGGTAATTGTACCACATTTTCATAGTGGCATCATGATATTCCATATCATGGTGTGATAAATATATGCTTGTATTTTATATTTTGACCATATACTTGTCACATTGTTACTATAGTTCCTCATACCTTGCTACATAACATCAAGTATAATATCAAATCTAGATTTCTTATAGTATTATAGCATGATTTTCATCCATCCTTCTCTAGTTTCTCATTCATCCTTCTTATACATATATAGTAGAAGAAGATATAATGTCCACAAACTCTATTTAAATAAGGATAAAATATAAGCTAGCTTATCTAGAAACTCGTTCCAAAATTGAGGTGTTATCATCATGGAAAGACTACCCACACCCAAAATTTACTTAATGACTCTTAAATAGATAAATTAGAGCATGATAAAATAGAAAATGATCTACTATGTATGACTAAAACCTTCCTAAATGTGTTTCTCTCTATCCTAGAATTAAACTTTGGTGTCATTATTAATCATTCACTTTGTTCAAAATGAAAAGAATAATTATTTAAAAGATAAAATGAAAGTGAAAGACTCTAGATATAGTAATAACACACTGAACATCATATGGATATCTTAAGATCTTCTTAGTGAATCATAATTAGAAACATTGATGAAAAAAATTATCATTAGTGATAAGACTACAAATATATTTCCCATGTATCCTTACAAGAACCTTAAATAATAGCTAGTACCAACAATGCCATACAAAAATACTTAGGGTTCAAGGTCTCATTAAGTTTTTATTTAATCAAAATATTTTATTTCATTATAACAAATGATTTACATGCATGAGATGCAAGGTGTTAATTTAGTTGTAGTAGTAAAGTACTAATTTGTCAACTCAAAGTAAAAAAATTAATAGTATGTTAATACCAAGTCATAACAAGTCAAAGTTTCATTTAGTCACTTAAATTGTTCTCTTCAATAGGCATATTAGACTTGAACTTTTAACTTGAAATTTAGGCATCTTAGATGACGAATATTTATGAAAAGTGCTCTATATTTCTATCATTGAATAAGTGTTTCCATTAATAAATACTCTATAAATGCATGGCATAAGTTATTATTGATAAATATAGTAATATTTATTCTATAAAAAATAACCTTAATTGAGGGTGTGTCCAAAATTTTCTCATAGAATATAATTCAATCTTTTGATCAATGTTCATCAAGTGTTAAAGTTTTGTCAAATAGTTCCATTTTCATCAAGCTAAAAATAAGCCAAATGACATAATCCTCATCATTTAAGTCCCTTGAATTTTGTCTTCTCACTAGCCTTAGTAATATTTATGAAACAATTGAGCATTGCATTTCAAAGAGGAGGAATATGTGTTAAATGCTTGACCCACCAATCAATTGATTTACTTCAACTAACAAGTTCAAAAATTGTGTGATTAGTAAGGGGATCCATTATCCTAAGTCAACTGAGGGTGACACTTTTCAACTATGTATATGCTTGTTGGAATAATGTACAAATCTAAATCCATTTTAGAGCACTAATCTTAGTGTTTTATTAAGTAATTTTGAATTAATTATCTTGTTCTTATTAGAGAGGATATGATTTGTGGAAGTACCCAAGTGAATATAGTTTGTTTCCTTTAAATACTGATATAAAGCATGAAATTTTGCAAATTTGTGTTTATCTTATCCTTTGGAAGAAAACAATATGTGTGACTTCATCAATAGTTTAAATATTTTAATATGCAATGATAAAGTGTGAAGAATGGATTCTAACTTTATATAGAATTTACATTATTTTATTAAATATATGAAAAAAGATCAACTTAATATAAATATGAGATAACATTAAAGAAAAACTTTGACATATATATTTCTTATTTTTTATTAATTAATTGATTTTCAACTTAAATAATTCATGCAATTTAAGCTCAGCCCTAATTCATCACGCTGATCACTATCTTCCATTCAAATTAAATATCTCCCATTTTAAAAATCCTAAGTGTTTGGCTTCTCTTGAGGGGATTTGGAATTCTTTACCTAAGCCAAGGGAAGGAGAGTCTTGGATTGATTGGTGGTGTGCTACCATCACACACTGTACTAATTTTTTATATTCATTTGGAAAAGAGGATGACTTGGCAACATAAACACAAGGAGAAATCCCTTCAAGGAAAACTTGTTTATGCTAGGAACCTCCTTAATAATGATCCCTCTAACATTAAAATTCAAACTTCAATTGGTGCAACAGAAGATCAACTACGTAAAATCAAAAATTATAAAGGACAAGGGGCTAAAGTCAGATCAAGACTACACTAGATTAATGAGGGTAACAAAGGAACCAAATCTTTTTTTAATTACCTTAATTACAAACATAAAAAGGAAAGAATTAGTGCGATAAGGGACATATTTGATACTCTTCAAACTAACTCTACTAATATATGCAATGTTTTTAAATAATTTTATGAAAATATTTTCAAAGATGATCAATGGCTTGATATTCAACAATCTCTTAAAGATATGGTTCAAGGTTGCATTCCTAACAAAATAGATTCTGGGTATAGCTGATATTTGGATAGAATTTTGTCTTTGGATGAGCTAGAAAAGGCTCTCTTTTGTATGTCTCTTTACAAAATTCCTATTGCGATGGGGTTCCCATGGAATTCTATTGAGCTATGCGACAACACATCAAGGAGGATTTTTATTTTTTATACCTAGAGGCTTATAAAAATGGTTCATTGTGTCCTATCATGAATGGTGGTATTATATAACTTCTTCCTAAGGGCAGATAGGAATACTCCATCTTTGGTTGGCATCCTATTTCCTTTCTCAATAGTTCCTATAAAATTATAGCTAAAGCCTGGACCATTACGATCAAGTTGATGGTGCAAGGTAATGTCAGGGCTGAACAAACGGGTTTTATTGCTAGCAAATTTATTCTTCATAATCTAATGTTGGCTTGGGAGACTAGTTAATAGGCACAAAAAAAAGGTCAAAATGTCATTTTAATTAAACTTGATTTTGATAAGGCTTATGATAAAATTCTCCAGAGTTTTGTCTTAAAATGCTTCAATGGCTCCGTTTTGACCCTAAATTTTGAGCTCATGTTCAAATGCTTTTTCAAGATGCTAATACTCAGATTATTATCTATATACACCTAAAAATGGTCTGAAGATAATTAATTAAATAAGAAATTATTTAATTAATCTCCCTTCCCAATTTAAATGAATTCATTAGCAATTTGGTTAAATTCCCTATTCATCTACTTGTTAATAAATCTAAGGATTTATTTAATAAGTTCACTTCAATAGTCCCCTATGATTAATTAACCTAAATTAATTAATCCTCCCCCCATTGAATTCATTCTTCTAATCCCCTAATTAATTAAAAAAATCAATTTATGAGTTTGTTGAAAGTTAATTAGCCTTTTCCTATTCTTTGAACTTTTAAATTCAAATTCCCCACATGCCTCATAACTTCTAACCATCTAACCTAACCCATTCCACCTAATCCTGGGTTTAACTAACCCTATCATCTTTCACATTCTAACCTCCTTATCCTAACCTCCTATGGGTTGGATATCCTCCCCTTGAGACACATGACACTTATGCCACATGTCTCGTCCCTTGGAGACTTGCCCTCTTGTGAGCTCGATTCCTTGACACTTGTCACCACATAGATGAAAAGTGTCCCTCCCTCCAACCTCTTCTCAAACCTCCTCCAATTTGACCCTTGATATCTTTAGACTCAATATTGACTATTGATTCCTACCACCTCATCCTTGGCCTTAGAAATCCTATAAATATCCCCCATGTTGGAGCACAAAGCATCCCATCTCAAGCATTGTTATTATAGGAATATTATTTCTAGCATTCTAGTTTAGCATTGTTATCATTTATAGCATCTTAGATCTAGCTTAATTTAATCATCTTCTATTATAATTGCTTAATCATATAGCATAATCAATCTCTCATCTACATTAATTGCATCTATCATTTAGCATAATCATGCATATCATTAGCATAATTAGCTTCTTGGATCAATCTGGCTTAATCATGCATTTATCTAGCATCCACATTATATCATTTTAAATCCTCTATCTTAGTGTAGTCAAGTCACTAGGATTGCTCATCTAGATCTGAGAGAAAATCCACACTCGCATCTCTTAGGAGGTGATAGGTCACTTTGCCATGGTTTATCTTTCATTTGGTTTCAATTTGCTAACCATGCTTGTAATGATCTATTGAGTGTTTGTGTTGCAGTTGTAGGTACCCTTCTTCACACTCATGACATTTTTGCACCCACCGTGGGGCTAGAAATCTCATTTCTTGGCCTCTTGCATCTTCAAATCTTTAATCTCATGGATCTCTAGCCATGCTATCTTTAGAATCTCGTACACGTACCTTTGTAGTATCTTACAAGTTTCTTTGGGCACTCGTATGGGTATGTGGGAATACTCATACGATTTTATGTTTCTGTCTTTTCATAAACGGAGTTTATTTTAGGGTTTTTATGCTTAAATTTGGCTATTACTAATGCTAACCTTGGTTTTGTTTGTGAGTTTTCTAGCAACCTAACTGGTTTTCTGTAGAACGTTTGTCCAAGATTACGCCGACCAAAGAATCAATTACTCAAAACAAATGCGATTACTAATGTATTGGTTTTGTAGGTTGCCTAAGGGAACTCAACCAAACTTTGTGTATTCTTAAAGTTTTCTAGGCACACTTAATTTTCTATTGGTAAATGAACTATCTTGTTTTTTTATGCTTGATAAGTTGTCTAAAAGGTAGGAGAGTATACTTTTGTCCCTTTGGACAATCAGAAATCATGACCCTTGAAGCACTTCTTTGTTTGAGATTTGAATACCTTTAGCAAGCCTATCATAGTGGGAAAAAGTAATCACCTTGTGAGAGTGACCCAAGTGAGCACAACTAGACCTAAGCTTTTCGACTCACTCTAAGAACTAGGCCTCTCAGGATTAAAGTCTTGGAGGATGGGATTATTTGAGTTTTCTCTTTTGAGATCTCACATATTGGACATTTAGTTGGGCCTCACGGTCTCAATCACGCTTATGTGACTACTTCTTATTTCGGTACCTTGTTGGGCTATGTGTCTAAATTGTGCTTGTGCGACTACAAGGGATAATTCCAAATAGAAATCCTTGCTACAAACCCTATGATAGAAGCTACCCGCTTCACCTCTGAAAGGGGAATAATCTTTGTGTCATAGAGATATTAACTCTCCCAAGACACTTTCCATATCGTGCCCCCATTAGCATTTGTAGTCGGTTAATACAACATTGATAATCCATTGCGTGAGACTCAGTGGCCATATTCTGATGATGTGCTTGAGGTCACTTATCATATTGTGTGTTTTCTGCATTTTCACCCTTGGCACTGAAACTGAAACATCTAAAATTGGAAAACATAATTAAAACATTAAATATCATTGATCAAAATTTGTCAAAGTAAAAAAATTGTCTCTTCTCTATCATAAGTTGTATGAGTTTCCTAGTTTGTCATACGAGAAAGCCAGTTCATCATTTTGTTCTGTCTAAATTATCGTATGAGTCATATCAGTAGAAGTTCTTGGTTATCAATTTGTCGTATGGTGTTCTCTAAATTATCGTACGGGATTCCTATTTTGTCATATGGGATTGTCTAAATTGTCGTCTGGGAGTCCTTAATCTATTGTACAAGGTTTTGTCTCTATCACTCCAGATTTCTCTTAATGCATCTCTTTTCCAGATCTATCATGTTTGCTAGGTCAATTTACAGTGAGCATATACACCTGATATCTATCATCTTATGCTTAGGTTGTGTTCTTGGTTCACTCGGTTAATTAATCTTCTATCAAAACAAATTCTAGAACTAGACACCCCAAGATTTTCAAGTATTCATCTTCAACAAGTTCAAGATCTAAAATCTCAAAGTGCATCTTTAGTTTCTTTGATAAAATGATCACTCAACCCATAGTTTCTCATCAGGATCTATCATCCTTTATCATGAAACTACAACGTGTGATCAAGTTATCCTTGTCCCATATCATATGATATATTGTTCCTATTGGACTTGGTCTTATCAAAATCATCATCATTGCACTCCAGCCTAAGATCAAAAAAATTTACAAACTTACAAATACTTGAATTATCTTTTCATGTCATATCACTCTATCATATCTACATTGACAGTAGGTCACTTATCACAACACCTTTTAGACAATCGAATCCTTGCACAATATTTAACACATGTGTATGCCCATTTTAACTAGAACGCAGAGACGTAAGATCATACAAATAGAAATAGAAACATTTGAAATAGATAAAGATCATAGGAACATGGCATACCAAAGTGAAAAACAAGAAGAGGACATATTAGATCAACATATTAGAGAAATCAAACAAGATCCTAAATTTGATAAATTTATGGAGAAAATATTGGAAGGAGAAAAATAAAAATACTTCCTAATGTTCGCAAAATATGGTGCTACACTCCCCCAAGATTTTGATGTGAGCAATGTAGGATAAAGGAGAAGTGACCTGTTCCATGATAACGAATGACATGAGGAAATTTCCGGTCACAAAAAGGATGACACATCAATTCCTAATAACACAAGAACTAATGAGGAAACCTCAGTTCCCAGAAAGGATGACGTAGAAATTCTCAACAATGCCAAATCTATGAGGACACAAGAAAGGGTCGGGATGATATAAGAAGAGATCGAGATCATACTCGAATGCAAACCCATGGTTATGCAATGATAAATCATATTGATAATCCTCTCAAAGCTCTTACACAACAAATACAAACGCTGCAAACACAGATTCAGGATATGCCGAGAGGAACTGTTAGAAGATGTTTGCTTAAGGAAATTTGTCCTCATCCATTTGATAGAAATGTAAACATGATACCATTTCCTACAGGTTGTGAAACTCCTAGATATGATAAATATAATGGAAGCACTGATCCCCAAGATCATATACGAGAATTTTGCATGATGAGTATGGAGTTTTCACATGAGGATACATACCTGATGAGGTTATTTTGAAAGAGCTTAAGTGGACTGGCTATGGAATGGTTCTTCAAACTTCCACCCAGAATTAGATCATTCGCAGAATTGGTGGATAGGTTTCTTTCACAATACTTTTACAACATATAACATGAGGTCACAATGATAGACCTATGTAATACCAAATAAAAGAGTGGAGAACCTTTCATGATGTTTCTACAGAGATGAAGATGGTTAGATTCACGATATCTTGGTACGGTGCCAGAATACGAGAAAATGGACATATTCATCGATAATTTAAACAAACAAATGAGCTATCATCTAAAAATGCAATGTCATCAAAATTTTGAAAAGATGATTGAAAATGGAATCATAATGGAGGAAGCTATGTTAAAGAGGGGTGAGTTGAAGCTATACAAGGAGTTAATATACTCCTAACAACAATACTAGCAACAACAAAAATGATAAGCCCAAATTTTGGAATAGAAATAGAAATATCGTAAAAAATGGGATAGTGGATACCAACAATGTAAAACCAAAGAAACTAGTTTTCAATTAATCTAGTCACTCAGCAGTGGCTCAACAAAACAAAAATCACCAAAAAGCAACTTTCAACAATTTCTTTCGAAGGAAATTTATAAACATTGGTGGACCACTTGGGTCAGCATTAAAGATGCTTCTTGCAAACAAGTTAATTACCTTGCCAGAAGGAAGAAACTTTGAACCTCAAGTGAAACCCTCTAGGGGGAATGACAACCATTATTGTGATTTTCGTCAAAACAAGGGACACCAAATGGATAATTGTCAGTGGTTGAAACATGTCATCCAAGATTTGATTGATAATGGAGTGATAACTATGGATGGACATATGATAAATGAATCTCATACAACTTTCAAAACTCCACTTCCTAACTATGAGAAGGGTGAATCATTAGCGACACATAATGGTAATGGTAAAGAAAAAGTGAACTATGCTCATGCATATGACAATGTGGTAAATGTGATTGTGGTTAAAGAGAAACAACATCAAGAACCTACTCATGCTATCACAAGAAGCAAAGCCAAATTTGTTTTGCCAAGTCCTACAACTAACACGTCATTCACTTCAAAATAATACAGTATAGTGGATCAAATACAGAAAACTCTCGTGCAAATATCCATCTTAGAAATTTTAAGGCTTTCACTTGCACAAAAATATATTCTCAAAAGAGCATTAGTGAATACGACAATGTCCAAAGATCTTGACGTAGATCAATTCCAAACCATGATGGGACATTTCATAACCCCTCACTTCTTATCATTCACCGAAGAAGATGACATGTCCTTGCAATGTCCCCATAATGCTCCCTTGCATATTGAAGTCCTCATTCATAAGATGTGCATTAAACGTATCCTAATAGATGGGGGAGCTGGCCTAAATATTTGCACATTAATTCTTGTTTGTGCTCTAGGTTATTCAAAAGATGCAGTTGATCCCTAGAAAAAGATCACAATCAAAGCATATGATGAAGAAGAGTGTTCCTCCAAAGGAATTGTGGTATTACCCATCAGAGTGAGAACCTTGTAGGAAGACATAGCATGATAAGTTCTAGACTTGGATTTATCATACAACATACTCTTGGGAAGACCATGGATACATGACATACAAGCTATTCCATCAACATATCATCAGTGCCTAAATTTTTCATATAATGGGAAAGAAATCATGATCTCAATAGACTCAAATCCATTCCAGTACTGTAGTAATCTAAAACTGGCTCAACAGGTCATTGTTCCTCAAAATAGGGAGGCATCATCTTTAAACACACAATCCAAGGAAAAATTATTTGCCTCAATTTTGTCAAGTATGGAAAAACAAAAGCAGCTAAGAGATCGAGGGAATGAAGAATATTCACTATCATAGTTACCATTTTCTCCTAAATCCTATGGAAACCCATCAAACTCTAAACAACAACCAATTGTGAAACATCTTCCAATATTTGATGGAGCATTTCTAAGTGATGGGACCTTATCAGAGGAAATAGAGGAAAAAGATGTGCTACAATGGCTATACAAGGATGAAGAAATCAAACAAAAGATCAATAATATTAGAATACCTACAGAAAAATATGAAAAGGGATTTAACATTCTTCATAAAATGGGATACATTGGGACGGGTCTTGTAGGAAAAAGAAAATAAAGTATCTCGGAACCTATACAACCTCATACTCAGTAGGCTACATACAAATCAAGCTTAGGGTATGGACAAGTTACTCTACCAAAGAACACATCTTCTAGGCAACAAAAAGATGAACATGATAACAGACAAGAGCAACTTGCAATTGAAAGGGAAGAAACATCTGCCAAACAATGAGAACACATAGACATCAAAATGGCAAAAGAAGAAAGCTTCTAATAAACAAGAAAAAAAGACTAAAGGCACTTTCCAAGTAGAGTTAACTCCAAATCAAAATAGATAAGAAGCTAGTACAAATCAAGGAGAGTTGATAGCAAGGTTTACATAACTCAATATCATCCCAAAGGAAGCTGAATATGAGAGAAGAAAAGATATAGCAATGAAAACAAAAGAAACAAATCAAACGCTATATGAACAAATCTGCAAATTACAAGCTGCAAGTGAGACAAATTCTAATGAATGGGAACGGGATTCCTATCATTCTGACCAATCAGCTAAAGCAACTTGCTTTGAATAAAATGTACTTGTTGATGTAGTTCATGCATATGTAGGACAAATGTTAGGAACTAGCCCACTTGAATTAGAATCACATTCGGTTGACTTGGACTTAATTGAGGACAATCAAGAGCTACTCGCAAGAGGTCATTCTGATGAGAGTATCATTCTAGACATTGAAATACATATCGAAAACTTTGAAATCTCTATCATGAACCTTAATACCTTTGAAGCATCTCAACCTGAGGACTCCTTACCTCTAATCCATCCTGAACTTATTGACTAGGAAAATGAAAGTCATACTGCCATTGATACCTTTCCTAATGACCATGCCATATCCTTATATCTTAATGCAATCGAACCTACAACAACTTTCACCTAGGATTTCAACAACACATCTTCTAGTCAAGTGGGTGCCAAATCTCCCAGTCGCAAAAGTGAAAATAAAGAAAACATTATCAGGTCTAATACTGAAAACCATTTATTGGCAACATTAGACCAAGAAAAAGTAAAAAGAAAGGATGCATCTAATAGTGAAAACCTCCTCGAGGCACCGACAAATGTGAGATTTGACACCTTACCTGAATAGTATCAAGAAAGGTCATCCATATTGATCAAACCAACATAGGCAGATAACATTAGGACAAGAGAGCAACAAAAGATTCTACATCCAACAACTTCTCTATCAGAACAAGAAATGCAGCACTATATGGAATTCTTCAAAAGATGGCAAATCAAATTCACTTGGTCATATGCAGACATGCTAGGGTTGGATCTAGATCTTATTATGCATCACTTAAATGTTAGTCTAGGAGCCAAACCAATTAAACAAAAATTAAGGAAGATGCATCCTCATATCGCTCTTCTTGTGAGAGCAGAACTAAAGAAATTACTAGATGTGGGATTCATCATACATGTAGCATATCCTCAATGGGTATCAAACATAGTTCTTATTTCCAAACTAGATAAAAGTATTAGAGTATGCACAGACTTCGGAGATGTCAATAATGCATGTCCAAAGGATGACTTTCCTTTGCCTAATATTGACATCATTGTAGGTTTAACTCTTGGACATTCCATTTTTTCTCTAATGGATGGTTTCTAAGGATATAATCAAATTAAAATAGCTCCAGAAGATCAAGAAAAGACAGCTTTCACATGTCCATGGGGTACTTTCTGCTAGAATGTCATGCCATTTGGACTAAAGATCATAGGTTCTACATATCAGAAAGCCATGACAACGATATTCCATGTTATGATGCATACATTTATGGAAGACTATGTGGATGACATATTGGCAAAATCATACAATAGAGAAGAACATATAGGAATACTGGAAAATATTTTTGACCGATTAGAACAATACAAGCTATGGCTCAATCCCAAGAAGTGCGCCTTTGGTGTTACTTCAGGTAAGCTATTAGGATACATTGTTTTAGCTAGAGAGGTATCGAAGTTGATCCAGCCAAGGTCAAAGCAATCATGGAAATGGAATCTCCTAGGAATATCAGTCAACTCAGATCACTTCAAGGAAGACTACAGTCAGTCAGAAGATTTTTTTCTTAGCTAGCAGATAAATATCAACCATTTACTCATATGTTGCACAAGAATGTTAATTTCAAGTGGGACCAACAATGTGAAGAAGCATTCAACAAAATCAAGGAATATCTCATGCAACCACCCATCCTAATGTCACCAATTCAAGGAAAGACATTGTTACTATATGTATCAGACACAAAAGTATCATTAGGAGTTTTGGTCGCACAACAAGATAATGAAGGAAAAGAACGAGCCATCTACTATATCAGCAGAACATTAGTGGGATATGAGCTCAACTATTCACCAATAAAAAAAGCATGCTTGGCAGTAGTGTTTGCTTCTTAAAAATTGAGACACTATCTACTATCTCACTCTCTCAAGTTTATTGCTAAAATCGATCCATTGAAGTATTTTATCAGCAAGGCGACATTAATAGGAAGATTAGAAAAATGGATCATGATCTTGAGCGAGTTTGATATTGAGTATGTGGATAGAAAGGCTATCAAGGGACAAGTCATTGCAGACCAACTAGCAAAGGCACCACTTCAAGATGATCATCCTTTACATATTGAATTTTCAGATGCTGATATCCTAACGGTCACCATAAAGACATGGCAATTATACTTTGATGGTTCATATACACATCATGGATCAGGAGCAGGCATTCTTTCATTACGCCACAAGGTCATACAATTCCAAAGGTATACAAATTAAGCTTTCCATGTACCAATAATAGAGTGGAATATGAATCTTTGGTCATAGGAATCAAAATGGCCATAGAATGGAACATTACACAGTTACAGGCTTTGGAGACTCTCAGCTCATCATCAATCAAATCAATGATGATTATCAAACAAAGGATGAAAAGTTAATGCCTTATAAGAAGATGGTTGATGATGTTAAGAAATACTTTGTCGAAATAACTTTTGAGTAGATTTTGATGAATGACAACAAAGCAATAGATGCCATGGCAACACTTACTTCTCTACTTTAGACACAGGAAAATCAAGAGTGTTACGAATTCCTGGTGGAAGAGTTGTTTTACCCTGGTCATAACTGTCTTTATTCCCAAACTATCTGTCACCTTGTTTGGAATGATTCCTCCCACTATGGACAAACATATACATACCTAAAAGACAATATCCTCCCTCCTAACTTGTCAAAGAACGAAAAGAGAAAATTTATTCGCCAATCCTCCCATTATACTCTTGTCGTGGATACCCTTTTTAAATGAGGTCTGGACAGTACTCATTTAAGATCTCTCAAGCAAGAAGAATTGGAGAAGGCCTTAAATGAAGTCCATAACAAAATTTGTGGCACTCATTCAAGTGGTCTTACCCTTTCAAAAAAACTCATATGCTTGGGCTATTATTGGCAAACTATGGAATGAGATTCTTTTCAAATAGCTAAAACATGCAAACAATGTCAGATCCATAGAAATTTGATCCATGCACCAGCACAAGAACTTCATGATTTGGCAACCTCTTGGCGTTTCTGCCAATGGGGTCTTGATCTATTAGGAAAGATACATCCTCCTTCATCTAATAGTCACAAATTAAATCTTGTAGCTACAAAATATTTCACAAAATGGATTGATGTAGTACCTCTCATAAATATCACAGGAAAACAAATTGTTGCATTTATCATAAACTACATAATATGTCACTATGGCATACCCATGACCATTATCACTAATAATGAGCGACCGTTCAAGAATCAGGATGTACAAGAGCTATGTGATAAATTCAAGATCCAACACAGATTATCCACACCCTACTATCCACAAGGTAATGGGCAAGCAGAAGCATCAAACAAAAATATTCTGAAAATCCTCAAAAAGACAGTGAATGATGCTGGTAGAGATTGGCATATTCAATTAGACCCCGCTCTATGGGCCTACCATACCAGTATCTGTAAACCAATAGACACCACACCTTTCTCTCTTTTCTATGGATTAGAAGCAATACTACTAATAGATGTAGAGATACCTTGTCTCCGAGTATCACTAAAAGGCTTTATTCCACATGAAGAACAACAAGTATCTAGACTGCAAGAGTTAGAATTGATCCATGAACGAAGACAAAATGCCTTTGATCATTTAAAGGTGTATCAGCAAAGAATGTGCCGAAGTTATAATCACAAGGTCAAACCAAGAGCCTTTCAAGTTGGATAACTAGTCCTAAAAGAAAATCCACACAACCAGGCAGCTCGAGAAAAGACAAGGAAGTTTGAACCAAACTGGTTGGGTCCGTTTGTGGTCACAACAACATTTGGGTCAGGAGCATATCAGCTATCAACGCGGTATAGGGATCAACTTGAAGAACCCATCAATAACATGCATCTAAAGAAGTTTTATGTCTAAAGAACAAAAAAATAAAAAAAAGTGAAAAAGCAGAAAAATCAAAAACAATGAAAAAGCAGAAAAATCAAAAATAGTGAAAAAGCAGAAAATTCCAAAAACAATGAAAAAGAAAAAAATTAGAAACAATGAAAAAGAAGAAAAATAAAAAATAGTGAAAAAGTAGAAAAATACAAAAATAGTGAAAAAGCAGAAAATAAAAAATAGTGAAAAAGTAGAAAAATAAAAAAACAGTGAAAAAGCAGAAAAATAAAAAATAGAGGAAAATCAGAAAATACAAAAACACCAAAAACAAACAAAAAAATATCAAATATGAGAAAAAGTGCAATAAAAGCAGATGGTGAAAACCTGGCAACATGCACTATCTATCAGCTAGCTCTTCCATCTATTAGTTCATGCATCCTTTTTCTTGCATTTCATTTTTCCATCAGCACTGTTCATATCCATAAATAAGCCTTTGTAAATTCGCAGGCCTCGCGGGTGATTTCTCACCTGTTGGCAATATAACAAGGATATTGAGAAGGTTATTGATGATTATGGACATAACTGATTAAAGATGTTTTACTATCTTGATATTATTATTTTGTCATTGATGTCAAGAAATTGATTTTCTAATTCAGTATGATGTTGCCATATCTTAAGAAATATGATATGAAGATTATAAAGAAGTCGCTAAAGACACAGGAGAGAATATGATGAATATAGGGATAAGTTATTCAATGGGCAACCCTACCGAGTCAGACAATGATGAGATCTTGATGTTTTAGATTGTTTTAACATCATACATATGTTGTAAAATGTAAAGGTTAATACTACATTATGTTATCAAGCAAAGAACCTAGTCGGTAAACCCTAAGGAACCTAGTCGGTAAACCATAAGGTTATCGCAGTCGGTTAATGAAGACAGAATGTCTACCGAGTAAAGTTTAGTATTCACTGAGTTGTAACTAAGCTATAACATAATGCATTAAATGGTTACATGTGATATTTTATGAAAGAAGCTGATGAGTTGGAGTGGATCAATGATTGGCAAGCCGTGGAAGAAGTTTGTTAACAAATATAAGGCAATGGAAAGTTGGAAAGAAAATCTATAGCTCAGATTGAACCACATTACCCTAACACAAGTTCCAAGATGATTGTGCAAGTTCCAAGGTAGGGTAAAACATTTTTCAAATCGTAAGATACAATGAACCTGGACAAGATTGAAGATCTGATGGCTATGATTGATCATGGGAAATGTGATCAAGGAGATTAAGTAGTTAGATGATTGTTTATAAATAGGAAACTGTTGATAAACAATGTATGTGGGCAAGTGTATGCACAGGGATCCTACATAGTGATCATCGAGCACAGAAGCTTGAAAACCTGTTGGAATAACAGAGTATTGATGCCCAACAGATAGACCAGAATAGTTCTATGTCTAGATTGTGTTGAACAAATAAGAATCTGCTTTAGCATTTTAGATGTAAAGTTGCAGATAGATTGTATTACTGTTAGCTTGTGAAAGTAATAGGAAATCTCTTAACCGAGTGGACTTAACAGTCTTATAAGTAAATCCTCTAACAAGGTGACATTCTAAATGAGTGTTTGAAATCCTTTGACAAGGTCACTTCTAACAAAGTGAAGATCCTAACAGATTCAAGGGAAATCCCTTAACCAGGTCACATCTAGCAATGTGTTTTGTAACCTTTAACAGGATTGGCTTTTAACCAAGCATACTCTAGAAGAGTATATTTCTTAGTGGGTCCAAAATCCCATAGTCGTTTTTCCCTATTTGGTTTCCACGTTAAATCTAGTGTTATGAGGTTTATATTGTTCATATGCTTTTGAGTTTGCATGTTTGACAGTTTTTATTCTATGACTGATATATGTTACCGAGGTTGAATCTAATGTTTTCATTAATGATTAAGTTTGTATGATTAACCCCCTCCTCTCATCTTGTTGGCTATTAAGTATCAGAACTATCAATTGGTATCAGAGCTTTGGACTTCGAAAGGAAAGTTTAAAGGCACTTGAGTTAAAGATCCAAAGATGTATAAGAGGGATGCACCTAAGCTGAATAAGTCAAGTTTCTCTACATGGTAGAAAAGGATGAAGCTACATCTATCAGGAGTTGGATAATATGCTATATACTATCTGGAGAATGATTTTGTTGCACCGAGCACCAATCCATTGACTATGGAAGAGATAAAGGCAAAGCAAGAACACATTCAAGCAATGATTGAAATAACATCTGCATTGACCAATTCTGAGTTTAATGATCTGGAAGGCTACAATGATGCGAAGGCTATGTGGACTAAGCTCATACCTGTATATGGAGGAGATGAACATGTTCAAAGAGCAAAAGTTGATAGTCCAAGAGGACAACTTGAATCTATGAGGATGAATGAAGGTGAGAACATAACCCAGTATAGTACAAGACTAAAGGAGATTGTAAATCAAATCAAAGGAGTAGGAGGAACTATTGAAGAAAAGGATGTGACAAGTAAGTTGTTAAGAACCCTTCTACCTGCCTATGCAATCCGAGTCTCTGCAATCAATGGATTGAGGACTTTACCTAATATGCCAGTTTCCTTGGATGCTACTATTGGTAAGCTACATGCATTTGAGTTAAGTAATTTTGATAACAGTGGGTCATCGGTAAATAAAGTTGAATCTGCATTTAGTTCTTTTCATCTGAATGAATCTAATGATTACAATGAAAGAAAGTATAAGTACTCTGGAGGAGACCATAGTGGAGCAAGTGAAAGATTTCAAAAGAACATGGAGGAGGTACACAAATTGTATGAAGAAATTAGAAAGCAAGAAGAGTTTGAAGCACTATTGGCCAAAAGGTTACCAAGAGGCAAAGGTAAGTATAAGGGAAAACTACCCTTGAAATGTTTCAATTGTGATAAGATTGGACATATGGCTTCTAACTATCCTGACAAATAATTCACTGAAAAGAGAGATTACTGAGATGACAGATAGAAAGATAATCATTACAGAGGTCACCGAGACTTCAGAAGAAGAAATAGAAAGACCTGCTTAATTGCTAATGAGGAATCTGAAGATGATAAATCAGATGAGACTGATACAGAGGAAGTTGTTTATGTGGCTATCAAGGATGGATCAGATGAGGAAAGGTATGAAGAAAAAGCCCTAATATCTCACATAAACACTAATGATTCTTGGATTATAGATAGTGGATGCTCACATCATATGATAGGAGATAAACACAAGTTTGTTATGTTAGAAGATTATGATGGAGGCTATGTTAGATTTGGTAATGATGCACCATGTCCGGTAAGAGGTAAAGGATCCATAACACTTCTTGATAAAGCAAGATGCAATAATGTTTATTGGGTTGAAGGTTTGAAATATAATTTGTTGTATAGCACAGCTAAAAAATATAGGTTATCGAATAGAATTTCATAAAGGAATTGTCAAAGTTCATGACAAGAATGGAAAGTTAGCTGCTACCGGGACACAAACAAAAGGTAATACATTTCACCTTGACTCAACTCACAACAAGTGTTTGCATGCAAAGATTGATAACACCTAGTTATGGCATAAAAGGTTTTGTCATGTTAATTTTGATAATCTGATCAAGATAAGTAAAAAGCACAGAGTAAGAGGTCTACCGAGTCTTGAAAAACTTGAGAATGCTATGTGCCGAGGATGCCAAGTGGGCAAGATGACAAGATCCAGCTTTACAAGTAAGTCCTACACTTCTAAGAGAATTTTAGATATTGTACACACTGATCTTTGTGGTCCTATGAAAGTTCAAAGTTATTATGGTGATAAGTATTTCATATTATTGGTGGATGATTATTCAAAGATGATGTCAGTAATGTTTTTAAAAGAAAAATAAGAAGCTTTTCAAATGTTTAAGTGGCACAAGGCTAGAGTTGAAAATGAAATAGGAAGACAATTGAAATGTCTTAGATCAGATAGAGGAGGAGAGTTCACATCTGATGAGTTCAACCTATTTTGCAGTGATCATGGTATTAAAAGACAAGTCTCTGCATCAAGGACTCCATAGCAGAGTGGAATAGCTGAAAGAAGAAATAGATCTATTGTGGATTGTGCTAGGACACTGATGATTGAGAAGAAGGTTCCACAAACATTTTGGAGAGAAGCAATAAGCACAACTGTTTACACCTTGAACTAAGTTCAATTGAAGAAAGGTACTTTGAAGACACCTTATGAAATCTAGTATGGCAAGAAACCTAATGTAAGTTATTTTAAGATCTTTGGAAGAAAATGTTATGTTCATAAAGATGATAGAAATGGCAAGTTTGATCAGAAAAGTGAAGAAGGAACATTTCTAGGATATTCTTCTAGAAGCAAAGCAATTAAATGTCTGATCAAATCATCTAACAAAATAGTAGAAAGTGCAAATGTAAAAATTGATGAATTTGCAAAAAGAACTGATGATAGGAATTCCAAAGAACCAGAAGACTATGATGAATTTGTCTATGTGCAACCGAAAAGTCCTACCGAGGTAACTGTTGAAGGAAATGAGGAAGATATCCAGTTACCGAGTGATGAAGAGGATCATACAGAGCCTACCGAGCCTGTATTAGCCAAATATGTCAGAAGACATCATGCACCAAGTCAGATTATAGGAGATAAGGATGATCCAGTGATGACAAGGAACAAACTGACATAGAACACATGTTTGATATCTGAATTTGAACCAAGAATAGTAAAAGAGGCATTCAACAGTGAAGATTGGATAAATGCTATGACTGAAGAGATTGATCAAATCAAGAAGAATGACACATGGACACTAGTCCCAAGACCTAAGGACAAAAATGTAATTGGTACAAAGTGGATCTTTAGAAACAAGCTAAATGAGAAAGGAGAGGTCATTCAGAACAAAGCAAGATTGGTTTGCAAAGGTTATGCCCAAGAAGAAGGAATTGATTATGGTGAGACTTTTGCACCTATTGCTAGACTTGAAGGAGTTAGAACATTGTTGGCATATGTTGCTTACAAAAACTTCAAGGTATATCAAATGGATGTCAAATCTACATTTCTGAATGGAATATTAGAAGAAGAAGTTTTCATTGAACAACGTGAAGAATTTATTGAAGACAATAATAAAGATCGGGTATGTAAATTGAACAAAGCTTTATATGGTCTGAAACAAGCACCTAGAGCATGGTATGAAAGACTGCACTCTTATTTGATTAAGATTGGTTTTATAAGGACAAGTGAGAACAACAACATGTACATGAAGAATGATGAAAATGGAATACTAATCTCAGCCATATTTGTTGATGATATTATATTTTGTGGAAATGACTCTTTATGCAAGAACTTTGGTAATGAAAAGAGCAAAGAATTTGAGATGTCATTAATCAGTGAGATAAAGTATTTTATAGGCTTACAGATACTGCAAATGAAAAATGAAATTTTCATTACTCAATCCAAATACATAAAGGAAATCTTGAAGAAATTTGGAATGGAGGATTCAAAGCCAGTAAGTACTCCTATGACTACAAACTGCAAACTATCAAAGAATGATGAATCTGCATCTATTGATGAGACACTCTACCGATCCATGATTGGAAAACAACAATATGTTGTTCACAACAGGCCTAATATAGCACATGCAGTAGGTATTGTTGCAAGATTCTCTACAGATCCTACGGAAATACACATGACAACAATCAAAAGAATTTTCAGATACTTGAAAGGCATTGAAGATTATGGCTTAGCATATCAGAAAGGAAATGATTTTTATTTGAAAGTCTATACTGATGCTGATTGGGCACGCAACATTGATGACAGGAAATTTACACAAGTGGAGGAGCTTTCTTCTTAGGAGAAAGACTAGTGAGTTGGCTTAGCAAGAAACAAGGATGTGTTTCTCAGTCAATAGCTGAAGCTAAATATGTTGCTGCAGCACTGAATTGTACCAACATTGCATGGATCAAACAATTGTTGGAAGGTATAAATGAGAAAGTTACCGAGCCGGTAACTATATTTTGTGACAATACTAGTGCCATTAATATTTCAAAGAACCCTTTTATGCAATCTAAGACAAATCACATATCTATCAAATATCATTATCTTATAGAAGAAGCTCATGAAAAGAAAGTGGTGTTGGAATATGTTAACACAAAGGAACAAATAGCTGATATCTTCACCAAGCCACTACCAAAGGGACACTTTTGAATATCTCATAAGAAAGTTAGGGGTCCTACCCCTATCTCTTACTCACTGACCGAGTTCGGTGAAAGCATCACTTCAATGAATCTATTGAATATCTTTTAGGGAGCTCATGCTAGAGTGATACACTTTAAGAATGCTTTTCTGAAAGTGTATTGGAACAATATTGGGATAATACAGAAAATGATACAGGGAACAAGAATTGTAAACAAATGCTCTGACTGAGACTCAGTCGATACACATCAGCAGGAAATAACTTCTTATAGAAACAACTTATGTTTTAGTTCTTTTCTTTTTGGAATTGTTTTCAAAGGGGGAGAAGACTACCAGGGGGAGAAGACCTACCCAAGGAGGAGAAGACTATAAGGGCGAGAAGACCTACCCAAGGAGGACAAAACTACCATGAGGAGAAGACCTGAGAAGATTGAGAGAAAACCAGAAGAGAAGTCTGAAGTATGGGGGAGAGCATTTCAGCATTTCAGAATCACGACAATTTGAATTCTTAATGGTCAAATCAATTGGTTTTGCCATCAATGCCAAAGGGGGAGATTGTTGGCAATATAACAAGGATATTGAGAAGGTTGTTGATGAATATGGACATAACTGATTAAAGATGTTTTAGTGTCTTGATATTATTATTTTGTCATTGATGTCAAGAAATTGATTTTCTAATTTAGTATGATGTTGCCATATCTTAATAAATATAATATGAAGATTATAAAGAAGTCGGTAAAGACACAGGAAAGAATATGATCAATAAAGGGATAAGTTATTCAATGGGCAGCTCTACCGAGTCAGACAATGATGAGATCTTGATGTTTTAGATTGTTCTAACATCATACATATGTTGTAAAATGTAAAGGTTAATACTACATTATGTTATCAGGCAAAGAACCTAGTCGGTAAACCCTAAGGAACCTAGTCGGTAAACCATAAGGTTATCGCAGTCAGTTAATGAAGATAGAATGTCTACCGAGTAAAGTTTAGTATTCACCGAGTTGTAACCGAGCTATAACAGAATGCATTAAATGGTTACATGTGATATTTAATGAAAGAAGCTGATGAGCTGGAGTGGAACAATGATTGGCAAGTTGTGGAAGAAGTTTGTTACAAATCTAAGGCAATGGAAAGTCGGCAAGAAGATCTATAGCTCAGATTGAACCGCATTACCCTAACACAAGTTCCAAGATGATTGTGCAAGTTTTGAGGTAGGGTAAAACATTTTTCAGATCATAAGATACAATGAACCTAGACAAGATTGAAGATCTGATGGCTATGATTGATCATGGGAAATGTGATCAAGGAGATTAAGCGGTTAGATGATTGTTTATTAGTAGGAAACTATTGATAAACAATGTATGCGGGCAAGTGTATGCACGGGGATGCTACATAGTGATCACCGAGCATAGAAGCTTGAAAACCTGTTGGAATAATAGAGTATTGATGCCCAACAGATAGACCAAAATAGTTCTATGTCTAGATTGTGTTGAACAAATACGAATCTGCTTTAGCATTTTAGATGTAAAGTTGTAGATAGATTATATTACTGTTAGCTTGTGAAAGTAACAGGAAATCTCTTAACCGAGTGGACTTAACAGTCTTATAAGTAAATCCTCTAACAAGGTGACATTCTAAATGAGTGTTTGAAATCCTTTGACAAGGTCACTTCTAACAAAGTGAAGATCCTAATAGATCTGAGGGAAATCCCTTAACCGGGTCACATCTAGCAATGTGTTTTGTAATCTTTAACAGGATTGGCTTTTAACCGAGCATACTCTATAAGAGTATATTTCTTAGTGGGTCCGAAATCCCATAGTGGTTTTTCCCTATTTGGGTTTCCATGTTAAATCTGGTGTTATGAGGTTTATATTGTTCATATGCTTTTGAGTTTGCATGTTTGACAGTTTTTATTCTATGACTGATATATGTTACCAAGGTTGAATCTAATGTTTTCATTAATGATTAAGTTTGTATGATTCACCCCCCCCCCCTATCATCTTGTTGGCTATTAAGTATCAGTACTATCATCACCATGTTTTGGATCATTGGGTATATCATAGTAAATTTGTTTCTAGGCTAGGGGCAAAATCCTTCACCTAGCTGGGGGCAAAATTTTTTATCGTTTTGAGCTTAATCAAGCAAGCAGATCAATAGTTAGACAACTCTTATCAAGTGAAACTAAGACACATCCAATGTTGAAAACAAGATCAATTTATCAACCATCAAACTATCACATGTCAGTCTAAGCACATCACACACATATCAATGGATGATCTCTTTTGACTAATGATTTTAACACTTTGGTTCAACTTATCTATCTTGATTTTTGCTATCATGATTTCTGAGTGACTCTAGGATGTCTTTGACTAGAGGAACAAGGAAGGAACATGATATTTTTCTTGTCTGTTGTCTGTAAATTAATCCTTAATATGTGCAAATTTGTCTCAGGACATGATCATCGGAGTATCATCGAAGACATTTTCGATTTGCATATAGTTTTACGCAAGAAACACTCAGGTCATCTTGGTTCAATTATACCTCGATGCTTGTGCTAACTTGCAAAATCAAAATCTAGGAAAGTAGTGCCCAGGTCATCATGGGTCAATTATACTATTGATGTTTGCACTCACTTCCCACATTTTAAAAATCTCAATGATGACACAAAGAAATAACCCAGTGACTTGTCCGATCGCAGCATTGCATTTCATTTGCATTTGCATTTAGCTTGCATTTCATTCTTGCATAGGATCACAAAATCTCATCTTATCCAAGGCCAAGTCTATCGTAGGAATCATCCATGTATCACCATAGGTGTATACATGATCAGAATGATGACTCGTCTCTCTCAAGATGTTGTCGACCCAAAGCGAATCTTATGCTACTCCCTCGAATGTACCAACATTATCACATCTGAATCTTCCTGCAATAGGATATCAATAAAATGTCGGTTCTTAATCCAATAAATCTTTTCAATTCTATCAATCCATCTCATCTATCATGTCTTATACAAGATGTATATTTCCTAGAACCAGATGTTTTGATCAAGTCTTATACAAG
Organism: Cryptomeria japonica; assembly: GCF_030272615.1. Taxonomy (NCBI): domain Eukaryota; kingdom Viridiplantae; phylum Streptophyta; class Pinopsida; order Cupressales; family Cupressaceae; genus Cryptomeria; species Cryptomeria japonica. Next base: position 766,886,563 of record NC_081407.1, on the reverse strand, counting down.
ATATATCATTCTTGAAACCGGATGATTTGATCATCTTTGTCTTATACAGGATGTGTCATTCCTAAAACCAGACTTGATCTCAATCTCATCAATCTAATCAATCTTATCAATTCAATCAAACTCTATCAATCATCAAATCAATAACCACATCAAAGTGATCGAAGAGCTCGCACTTTTATCAATCAACGTTGTAGAAATTAAATCATTTCTAATCGGGAAATGAATTTCACAAAGATCCAAACAATCCAAAGGTCAATTATCTCAATTGATCTCCCGAGGGGGCATCAATGTATTTGAATTTAGCAATCAATGACTGGGGCATCGCATCAAACCAATATCATATCAAGATTATCAAATTGGGATTTCTTCGAATCAACGCATCATCACACCTCGCTTCAAAGAGGAGCAAAATGTATACACCTAAAAATGGTTTGAAGATAATTAATTAAATAAGCAATTATTTAATTAATCTCCCTTCCCAATTTAATTGAATTCATTAGCAATTTGATTAAATTCTCCATTCATCTACTTATTAATAAATCTAAGGATTTATTTAATAAGTTCATTTCAATAGTCCTCTTTGATTAATTAATCTAAATTAATAATCCTCCCCCCATTTAATTCATTCTTCTAATCCTCTAATTAATTAAAACAAATCAATTTATGAGTTTGTTGAAAGTTAAATTAGCCTTTTCCTATTATTTGAATTTTTAAATTCAAATTCCCCACATGCCTCCTAGCTTCTAATCACCTAACCTAACTACCCCCTAACCTAACCCATTCAACCTAATCCTGGTTTTAACTAACCCTATCATCTTGCACATCCTAACCTCCTATGGGTTGGATATTCTCCCCTTGAGACACATGACACTTTTTCCACATGTCTCCTGCCTTGGACACTTTCCCTCTTGTGAGCAAGATTCCTTAACACTTGTCACTTCAAAGATGACAAGTGTTCCTCCCTCCAACCCCTTCTCCAGCCTCCTCCAATTTGACCCTTGATATCTTCAGACTCAATCTTGACCGTTGATTACTGCCACCTCACCCCTGGCCTTGGAAATCCTGTAAATATCCCCCATGTTGGAGCACAAAGTATCTCATCTCAAGCATTGATATTATATGAATATCATTTCTAGCATTCTAGTTTAGCATTATTTTAATTTATTGCATCTTAGATCTAGCTTTATTTGATCATCTTCTAGTATAATTGCTTAATCATATAGCATAATCAATCTCTCATCTAGATTAATTGCACCTATCATTTAGCATAATCATGCATATCATTAGCATAATTAGCTTCTTGGATCAATCTAGCTTAATCATGCATTTATCTAGCTTGGACATCATATCATTTTAAATCCCCGGTCTTGGTGTAGTCAAGTCACTGGGATTGCTCATCTAGATCTGAGAGCAAATCCACACTCACATCTCTTAGGAGGCGATAGGTCTCTTTGCCATGGTTTATCTTTCATTTGATTTCAATTTGCTAACTATGCTTGTAATGATCTATTGAGTGTTTGTGTTGCAGTTGCAGCTACCCTACTTCACACTCACGACATTATCAACAATGTGATGATAGAACCATTTTCTTTACAAAGATCTATTTGGCAAGCTTTCCCATTAGCACCATATCTATATGTTCTTACAGCTGATGCTCTAGGATATTTATTTCAATGTACTAATATTATGAAGCTAATTTTAGGAATTTCTATCCCTGACAATATGGTTGTCATTAATTCTCATTATGCAAATGATAGGTTGCTATTCTTACAAAATTCAGACAAGTGTATTTCAAATGTGATGGATATTCTAGAGTTATATTGTGATGTTTCAAGATCCAAACTTGAACATAACAAAACAAAATTTATTATTGTTCAAAGTGGGCCTACTCCTCCCTAGATTCCACAAAAGTGGAAACAAATCAAGCACGAGGAAATTATGAGATATATTGGAATTCCATTTTGTTTTGGAATGTCTCTTTCAGATATGTGGAATTGGTATCTTAATAGAATTAAGAATGAGCTCTTCGATTGGGGTAATAAATTTCTATCCCTAGTTGGCAAGATTCAAGTTGTTAATAAATTCTTTCTTGTAACTCATGTATACTATTCCTCATGCTAGATGCCTTCAAAAAAGGGGTATGAAGACTTAATCAAGATCATCCGTCAATTTCTATCAGCTAAAGGGGACGGTAGCAGAGGTTTTATTTCTATGTCATAGACCCACTGCATCTAGCCTAAATGTAAAGGTGCCTTGGGGCTTATTGATCCAAGAGCACAAGGGTTTTTTCTTGCATCCAAATGGATCATTAGAGCTATCCATGAGAATAAACCGTGGAAGATTCTTATACAGAATCGTATTAATTTTGCCACTGCCAAGGGTAAATGGTAGCAAGTAGGATTGTTAGAGAAAATTCTCCATGCCTCATTTTTCTCCATGAAGGCTTCTTCTTCATTGCATTCCATATAGAAGGCCTGGAAACATACATGTTCTTTGTTAAAATCGAGAGATAACTCACTTGCTTTAGCTTCTCCACTTCATCTATCTATTGGAATAAGCACATTCTCTATCAAAGTCATCCCCTTGCATTTAGTTTCCCCAGTGAATCATATGACCCCTTCAAGAAAGGAGTTCGTAAGGTTGGAGATCTTTGGGATTTTCATAGTATGAGTTGGCTACCATGGCTTTTTGTTAAAGGACAATTCAATTTATATGATAAATACAAGGTTTTTCTTATTTTTGTGCTTTCTTTGGTTCCTCTGGAACTATCTATAAAATTGTGTGCTCCTATCCATTGCAACTTTTTCAAAAACTAGTTACGGATTTCTTCATATCCTTTTATTTTCTTTCCCTCAAAAAAGGTTTATTTGTAGCTTCTTCCAAGTTTGTCTTTAAGACACCATCTGAACTCCAAATGGAAATGTAGGTTTAATGAAAAAATTTGGTCAAATTTATTTGCCCAAATTTGGAAAAGTAAATCCATTGCAGATGCACAATTAATTGCTCAGAGTATTTTACATTGCAAATTGCCAGTTGTGGATAGACTAAAATGTATGCTGATCCAACCAGTTAATTGTCCTTTTTACCATAGGCAAGAAAACATAAAACATATCTTCTGGGGATGTCTTTTTGTTAAAAAATAGTGGAATCTAGGTTTTAATGATTTGCCAGCTATTTTTTAACACAAATTGTCTTGGAAAAAAACCCTTCTTGGTGTTGGACTTCCTGTTAATCCTATTGTTGATGGATTCGAGCATGTTATTTTGTCTCATATATTGAGATACAGGTGTAAAGTTATTTTGAATAATCACAATGCTCACCAAAAAGTTGCAATTCTAGTGTTTTACTAAGACATTTTTTATTGTGTGACATCCATTTTCTCTCAATTATAGGTAGAGGTTGAAAAGAGTTTAAAGCTTGACTTCTAGATTCAACAAAACAAGTTACATATTAAAGTGCTGCTCAAAAAGAGAAATGTTGTCATGCCACAAGGTCTAAGGCCTTCTTTTGGCAATTGATAGTTTTGTCTCTAGTTATTTTTAAGACTGTGCTGGAAATATGTATTTAGAGATTGATATATTGTTGTTTATAGTCTATATCAGCTCTCAAGTTACAGGTTGAAGTGTTGCTCAAAACGAGAAATAATGTCACTCCACAACATCTAAGGCCTTCTTTTGGCAATTGATAGTTTTGTTTCTAGTTATTTTTAAGACTTTGCCGGAAATATGTATTTACGGATTGATATATTGTTGTTTGTAGTCTATATCAGCTCTCAAGTTACAGGTTGAAGTGCTGCTCAAAAAGTAAAATGTTGTCATGCCACAAGGTCTAAAGTCTTCTTCTTTTGTCAAATGATAGTTTTGTCTCTAGTTTTTTTAAGAGAATGATATATTGCTTTTTGTAGTCAATATCAGCTCTATGTACTGTTGGTTGTTGTTTATAACAGCCCTGGTTGCTATTTATTTCAGACTTCTAGTTTGTTTTTTCTATATGAGTTCTCTTTGACAGTCCCATGACTGTCTTCTTTTTGTAATTCTTTTGCATAAGTTCAATAAAAAAAAAAGAAAAAAACTACTAAAATAATTCATATCACACTTTATCCTTCTTCCCCACTGAGCGTCCTGCCTTGCCTGCGTTTATTGCTGCTATTGTACTCGGACCTTTCCTATGACACTTTATCTCATTATACGGGGAATTTTTAGATTTTTATTTTCTTCGCCCCTCACCATTCATTATTCTCCAAGCTTAAAAAGATAAGATCGATCTGGATCCTATAATATTAATTTCGGGAGAGGATAGATTATGGAGAAGAGTTTAAGATAATTCATTTTTTTATCTGATTTAATGATTTGGAATAGCTTTAAAAGAAAGACCATTCGATTACGTGCAGATTTCATTCAAAATTTTATATAATCAAATATGGTATAGTTGCATCGACCCTTTAATTGAGTATTCGTGATCTATATGCACATCAACATTAATCAATTGCAACTCTAAGCTTCCGAACATTGCCTAGCTTTGCCATCTGAATTTTTAGTCGTAGTACTGAAGGCTATTATGTCATTCGGAAAAAACTGATTTTCTATCAGAATTAATGTTTCAATATTTTTTTTAACGAACCAATAATATTTTAGCTCAAATGATGGCGATTTATATACAATTAAATTTAATGAAATATTAAAGTTTACATTTGTAAGAAAATCAACCTAGTGATTCATGTTAGTATTAAAATATTTATTTAATTGGGATTTAATATCTTGTTGGTAGTTTAAGGCAATTTAGGGAAAATATCTTAATGCAATGTATTATTTGCATAATTTTTTTATAAAATCACATATGAACAGAATAATATTATTTTTTCTTCTTATTATTGTATAAATATAGGCATTCTTCTATTTTTTCAATGTGAAGTCTAATCATAGGGAATATTATTTGATGAATGAGAAGTGACCCCTTTTATAACTTGTGAGTCATTATGGTATGTTTATTTTCCTCTTATAGCTGATTGTTTGATTATATTAAGTGAGTAATGGCCCCAATCTATTATAGATTCAAATAAAAAAGCACGAGAAAGGCTTGGAGAACAAGCCCACAAAACAACACCAAATGATAGAGTTCATAAGAAATACATATAGGGAATATTTAAACTGAAATCCAAGACAACAAACTAAGAATATTAAAAAGCACTAAACAAAATAGAACTAAAACTGAAGCTTAGAGGTCCTACCAATTGACCTCAAATACTAGACAAATGTGTGCAAAAACTAGACTAAACTATTGTTTGGTTGGCTTTGCACACATGTTCAGCATACACATTGTACACCACATGCGATTTCTAGTATTAAATGTAGAATTAAATGAGTATAATTAGGAATTATATGTCAACACCTTTATTACAATTATTAAATTATGTAAACACAATTTACTAGCATAGTGAGAGTCCGAACAACTCAAATTGAAATATATTCATTTTAAATCACAAGTAATGAGCATTCAAACAATGAAGAATGGATTGTAAACTTCAAGAAAGACAATAACACTCGAATGTATAGTATAAGCCAATCAAGGATAATGAAATTATGACACTTAGATGACTAATTAAATATATTAATTATACATCACACTTCACCATCAATAATATGCATTGAAACAATGATGATTCTTAAGAATTGATTGAGGACATTGACCATACAGAAGACATGAAAAATAATACACTCCAACATATCAGAGAGGAACAAAAATTTCCTTCAACTACCCCAGTTCAATATAACACTAGTTAGTTCATTATTAGTATCATTATTCGAAATCAAACAAATCAATAAAAGAACAATGTTAAATCAATTAAATATATTAAAGTAAGTGATTAAAAATGGGATTGAATAGAGGCTAACAAGTTCTAATGTTGCTATTTCTTGTAAGGAAACTAGTTGTGGCGTTAAGAAACATTACAAATCTTGTTAAACTAGGGTGCAAAAGTGTGCCAACTTCTCCCTTGTACCTTATTGAATCTTAACAATGATTTGAAAGTAAAATGTGTGTTCATTTAATTTAGAGAGACTGCATGATTAAATTTGTGTCCATGCAACCGGGCCCCAAAGCATAAGCACTTCCTTTTTACAACGCGCCTGTCCCACCAGCTGTGTTTTCAGACACAGATTGCTCTTAACCTCATAAATCGGCATTGCATAAATTCCGTTTGTTTCATAATTCCAAGACCTTTTCCTACTGTATTTCTCTTTGTTTTGAAGTTTTTATCTTCTTTTTGTTGAAACAGTTTATCATGATCGCTTTTCACATTCAAATTACATCATTCCAAATTTCTCTTCTGTAAAAAGGTGGGTAATCAATCTTGATAGATTTGGCGAATGGCAAACAATAAGAAGATATATACACCATTTATGACATAATGCCACCAGCTGTTTCTTCACATATTCTACCCTCCACAGCACACAAGTCGCTATTATATTAAGTTTTTATTTATTTATTAATTTTGATTTTAATCATATTACACCACTGTAGCTGTTTTTGCTTTAGGGCTTATTATCTATATTAAGTTTTATATACATGATTCTTATTCTATTGAATCTTTCTACTTCTTATTCTTTGTTATTTCATACTAAAATTAAGGCATCAACACACAAATACAAGGTTGATTATCTTTGACAAAATATTTGTTATCCCATCATTAAAATATTTTTATGTGCTAGAAATAATTATAAAAGAGTTAAGCCTTCTTTTCTTGTATTCTAGCTTGAAACTAATAAAAAAGAATGTTGTGGTTCAATTACCCTAAATACTAAATGTTTGAAAGCAAAATCCAATAAATGATCTAAAGACAACAAGATATTGTGTAGTTTAGAATATTTTGAAGATAGGGTAGAACCGCTACCTTATACCTTAAGGAGTTCCACTCAAGATAAACAACAATTGGATATGTATAGTCCTTCTAATTAGAGATGTTTACATTTCTTTAATGACTAACACTAATAAGCCTAAGAATATAATGGAGACTATGGTTATAAAAGATGTAGAGTCCTAAAAAGTGGCTTAGCAATAGTAGGATAGTCAGTCATATGATATTCAAACAAATATCATAGTAAATTTTCTTTTATTTTCATTCTTCGAGACTTTAAACAAGAGCACTACAATGTTGTGAGAAAATGTAACTAGATAAACCTACTATAAAATTAAAGCTTAACATGCCTAAATCTAAGGATGAACATGATGTACATAATGGAGTAAAAAATATGGAAATAATATACAAAATGGAAAAGGAAAACATTACAAGAAATTGGTAATCATGGAAAAATATAATGGGTTTATAGAGGAAAGTTAGATCCATAATACAATATCTTAATCAACTTGATAAATTAAACATGAGTTGAGTGAAAATTAGGGAGGCCAGTTTTGAAACTTTCATTGATACCAAATACTGGAATTGGAGACAAAGGCTCAAATATAAAAATTCTTCATTCAACAAAAAATATTAAACCATCACATTGCAATGGCTCTACGAACCCTCTCAACCAACTGTCCATAACCACTTAACAACTAAAAATAAACTAGCAACTAAACTTAACTATCCAATCTAAGAAGTTCAACTTGAGAATGTATATTAGATTAGATGGAGATGATAGAAAAAAATTGTTGGGTTAGATTAATTAAATGAATTCATTTTGGAAATATTTCATATGTCAAATTGAAGATCTTTATGTGTTCTTATTAAATGGGGACTAAGTTATAAGTTGAGTAGAATCCAAGTTTTTCTAGAAAGGTGGCAGACATGAGATAAGTTTCTTATTCTAGTGTTGTTAGGAACTTAATATATGATATGGTAGATATATAACACCAACCATTTCCCAAGTAGTGAGGTTACATAGGTATTTCATAACTAAATCCTTAATTAGTATATTGAGATGTAGTGAAGAGGGTTTTAGGAATTACAAGGTACCTCTAAGTACTCCACTTTTATAATGGTAAATCTATAGAGTATCAACATTAATTTACTATTGAGAACCATTAGAAACCCTTTATAGAAATGAGTGGAAGCTGGGGTTTCCATAACCCTAAGTAATGAAGATGGGGAAGGAGATGACAATAGTGGTAGGGATAGTTGGAATGCTTGGGAGGGGTCCCTTCTGGGTGTTTGTGTGGTGATCAACTCTATGGGAAGAGGCTTTTTGTGGCTAGTAATGAAGGGTAGTTCTCCTTATTGGGGTGCCTTTCTTAGGCCAACTCTTTTCCTTGATCTCCTTGTGGTGGTGGTCATTTGTTGCAATTCTAGATCAACTCCTAGGTCTCTGTGGTTGAGGTTTTTTTCTACATGGTTGTTCCTTGTGCTTACTAAGGGCTTGGATGACCATGTTTTTGGGTTTAGTAGACAATTATTTGGGTAGGCTTTACCGTGCCTCTCCCATGGTGCCTTGCTTGTGTCTTTAGTTGTTTTTGGTGAGCTTCTCCTTCCTATGCTTTTTCAGTGGTTCTTTGTTGAGACTGTCATCATTTCGTATGTGGGTTGTCTACTCACTAGGAGGTAGATTTTTTCTAGTGATGCTCTATTCTTGGGGGCTAGGGCTTCTTCTTCTCCCAATTCTACTTATGTTCACTTATTTGTCTTTCCTTGTGGTATTTTTGGCTTCTTTGGCGTGGTTGTTTTGGCAATGGGGTTTGTTAATAGTGTCTTTTCCCTCCTAGGAGCTAGGGTTTTGACCCTTGAGATTTCTTTTACTAGTAGGAGATTGTGGGTTTCTATGGCTACACATATTTCCATGAAATATGATATTCTTATTAGAGTTTGGTCTTTTCTAGTAGTTGTGTGTTGGTTGGTTCTCTTGAGGTGATGCCCTTAGAGTCTTCCTTTTAGAATTGGCTGGAAAGAAATTTTCTTGGATTTTAGTTTCTAGAGGGGGTCTCTTCCCTTGTGCTTTCTCTTATAGGGCTTTTGGTTCCTTCTACTAAGGTTTTTGTTATGGATCCTATTGAAGTGGCTTATACTAGGAATGGTGATGTGGGTCCTATTGAGGTGGGCTATTGGATTTTCCTTATTCTTGTGGACCCAATCATTATTTTTTGCAAGGGTTTCTATGAGTAAAAGTTTTAGGGGAATCTTTCAAAACCTGTTGGTCATTTTTGTTCCATCCATTCCTTGACTACACCTTTCATTGTATTTAGTATTTTCTAAGAGTAACTAGATGTTTGTAATGTTTGAATATTTCAGGGTGCCTTCCAAACCTAGTTGTTTTTGAGATCTTGGTGGTCCCTTTACTTGTCCAAGAGATTCTATGTTCAAGGTGGTTCTATAGGAAAAAGGTTTTAGGGAGCTGTTCAAAACCTATTGGTTGTTGTCTTTTCCCTTGTTTTCTTTTGTCTCAACTCAAAGGGATTTTTTTGGAATTTGGTTCGGGGTTCTTACCTACACCCCTCTATTCTAAAAATATCATATTTGTAGGGGCAGGACCCTTGTTACTATCAGTTTGATGCTCTTGGCAAAATAATCTCCTTTAAAAAGGGTTTTTTCTCTTTTGGTCTTGGTTGTCTCAGTTCTTGTGAGATCCTTCCTCTTTTCTCCTATTTGGTTGTTATGTAAGGGTTTGGGCCATCTCCCAATTTACTAGCCTTTCGACTAATTCAAAACATTAATTTACTATTTATGGATTTTTGTATTCTTATTAGGTTGGAGATGATGACAACAAGAAATAAATAGGCGAGTATGTTTTCACTATGTCTAGTGGTGTTATTGATTACATGTAGAAGCAACAAGATTTTATATCACTTTATCCAATATAGAAATAGAAAAAATGGAAGTTACTCTTATTTGTAAGGAATCTATATAGCTTAAGTGACTATCTTCAAATTTGGGACTGGGTCCAAGATCTGTTACAATTTTATGTGGTAGTTAGAGTGTCATATGTTGGGCAAAGAACATGAACCTTCATGTGATAAAAAAAAATATTTATGTCTAGAGTAACATTTTATTGTGACATGGTAGAGGGTGAAAGGGTGATGAAGGATAATTTTGATAATTTACAAAGTATTGTAGATGTATGCATAAATCTTGTGAGAAAATAGAAGCTTGGAAAGTATAATGAGTCTATGCCATACCTCTTATCCCATATTAATCTAATGTTAGAGAATACAATTTTGAAAATCACAGTTATCAAACAGGGAGCATGGAAAAGGACTAAATAGTAAAATAAATTAGTGTGAAAAAATTACATACCACATGAAAATTCATTAATAATCAAGAAAAAAAGGAAATATCTACAAAAAATAATTGAGTTCATAGTGAAAAATTTGAGAAAACATACATTCCAAAGATGTAGTATAGATTTTGAAACAAAAATAAAAATGATCAAATTATTGAGTAAACACTTGACTTGCAAAATAGACACTTAAGTAGATACAATAAAATGTTCAAATAAGATGTTGAGGTTAAATTGTACAAATTCTTAGACATAGAGAATAGATGTCAAAAGACCATTATCACACCGAAAAGAATAAAAGATCTAGAAATAGATCAATTCTACCTACTCTAACATGAAAAAGAAGTATCCACCAAGCATGCTAGAAATACAATTATAGGATTGGAATAAAACAAAGTAAAAGAATACAAAACAATCACTTACTCTAAATAAAAACATATAAACCTTCAATTAGACCATCAATAAAAGAAAAAAACCATAAATAATGTAAAATTTAAATAAATTCCTATAAGTTACATTATTGTGTGATATTTCTGCAAGATTGGGGTGTAATATAAAACTAAATATATTTCCTCAATGATCACCCACCTCTCTAGCTATCTTGGCACATGATCCTTTCTTGTTTGAACATTCATACACTTGTTGTGGTGTACTCTCATCAAGAGATCATTTTAGGATATTGGGCAAGTGGGAAGCTTATTATTAGTCTCCTAGAACATAATCAATTTTTCTCAAGACATTTATTGGTCCCAACACTAAGATCTTCATAGATGATCAATTAAGGAAATAAAAAAAATTGCTCCTGAGAAAATTTTAGGAATTTTTTTGTTTCAATAAATTTATAAAATTATAACATAGAAATGGGAATTCTACATATTTTTAGGACTATAATATAGAAATAAAACTACAATGTAGTTTGAGGACCATAATGTAGTGTGCTAGAGTCCTCATTATGCTCTATAATCACTCTAACATGCTATTATCATTGGCTAAACAAATAATGGTGTTTCTTAACCCTTTATTACCAGAAATTTATAAAAAAAAATAATCCACTTGGTCTTGTTAGTCATCTTATCATCTCACTTTGTTAATATATGTCATACATTAATAGCTATTACCTCTTGTGCATCGACAAATGATCCTTTGCATAAAATTGATTAGTTTTCATTCTAAATATTTCAAGCCTTATATCTCTAATCGATCTACCCTTTGTAGATTTTGACTTGTGTTTCAATTTTCTTATTCTTGGAATGGTGATCAGGTATGTATCATCCTCACCTTACTCCATCTATTTGCAAGGGAATGAGGTCAAATGCTATTTCTTGATCATCATCGTGTAGGAAGCTCAATCCTCTTGTATAGTCATCTTAGCAATGAAGTCACACAATAAATGAAGTCTTCTTTATATCAATGTCTAGTCTTCTCTGTTATCTTAATTTTTCAATCACAACAGAGATGATTAAAGTCGTTTCAACTTCTAAATCCAATCATTTACATATTTGACAACCAAAAAAAAAGATTTCAGTGCAATTTAACAATAGATTATCAACTCTAAATTTATTTTAAATTTTCTAATATTACACCATTCAAATGAGAGGTCATCGAATCATGTGGGTTCTTGACAATATTTACCTACTTATGTGTTGTCAACAATTTGCGCTATCCTGAATCATGGGACCACCCCTATGAAACTTGTCCACATCATAGCCCACGTCCTCCAAGATCGATCGACTTACCTTGTAAGTCTTGTCGGTTTACATTTTAGTTTTTGTCATTTTTTGTTTTAATGTTTCTCCCTTGGTATTTTATTTCATATTTTGATTGCAATTTGGGTTTTAAAACCAAAATGTAGTATTTCTTGTATTTTTCTACACGTTGGGTTTTAAAACCCAAAGTGCAATTTTGGTCTGCAAAGTAGTCCAAGTCGAGTTTTAAAACCCGACCTACAGGTCTGCCTATTGGCAGGTTGGGTTTTAAAACCCGACCTATAGGACTTCTACATTGGCAGGTTGGGTTTTAAAACCCAACTCGCTAGTCTCTTTTACTATGACATCAGATTTTAAAACATGATGTGCAGACCATGTCTAAGCCTACTGATAGGGTGGGTTTTAAAACCCAACCTGTCAATCCATATCTACCAAGTGACAAGTCAGGTTTTAAAACCCGCCATGTCAGTCTTTTTCTGCACATGGTGCAGGCAACCTAGGTTTTGTCCAGCTATAGATCAAGTTTTAAAATATGACCTACAGTCTATACTTGCAACATTAGTTGATCGGGTTTTAAAACTTGATCTCCCAATATGACCTACCCAAGTGCAAATTGGGTTTTAAAACTCGGTCTGCTAGTTTTTATGTCCTTTTGTCTAACAATAATTTTGATCTTTTGGGCATCATTATGGGTCTTTGAAAGCTGATAATCTGATGGTGAATATTGATTTTCATGATGGAAATTTTGTAAATTCTGGTAGATGACTAATCCTTCTCCAAGTAAATCTGGAGGGAGGAGAATGAAGAATAAAGTGTCCTCATTGACACTAAGTCGTTTTCATGTAGTTGCATCTTTTCTTATTGCAAATTTTCTTGAAATTGCATTTTAGTTTTATGGAGTAGTTGTAGTCAAATGGGATTGTGTGCAGTTGAATTAGTGAACTATGCCCATATTTTTCTCAACTCCTTTCCTATAAAAGGAGGAACCTCATTTGTAAATATTTATCTTTTATAGGATTATCAAAACTCTGTCGAATTGTCACCTCAAGTGATACTTTGAGCTCTTTTGTTGTGAAAATTATTTAAGAAAATAAAGAAGAAAATTCCCTTTGTTTCCAAACTTTGAGTTGGGCAAGAAATTGTGTATATGAGTGAATGTTCTTTCGTTCATTGCTTATATATATGTTCTTTAATTCTTGGATTGTATTGGTGTTTGTTTTATGTTGTTAAAGGAGCATTCTAATTGTGATTATAGACTTTGAGATATGTTTCATATTTGGAAAATCTTATTGTGATATAGTGATTAAGCGGGAGGCTTTGTACTACTATTGATTACTTTTGGTTAATGGAAATTTCACTTATATCTTGAAGACTTTGAGTTGCAAGTTATAATAGTTATTAGATTGGAAATTGGATTGTAATCACATTAGACTTAGTGCTTATGCTGATTTAGGGATATATTTTAATCATTGTAGGCAAGTGTAGTTAGTTTGTTAGTTTGTAATAATTTTTATCAAGTGAAGGGATATATGTTAATTCTAAAAAAAAGAGAATTATACATCTTGATCTTTCCCCCCAGAATTTACTTTCAAGTTTTTGAAATACCAAAATTCTACCAGGGAGCATCCCCTTGATGAGAGGAGAGACTTTGTCTCAACATAACTGTGTGTGAAAAATATATTTTTTCAATATTACGTTGGTGATAAAATATTCACCCAACATTCTCTATCATGTGCATGTTCTGAGTCTCCATTCCATCTCATTCAAACCACCACACTTGAAAACTTTGCAAAAATTGGGCAGTGCTATTGATGATATAATACTCTCTTTCATAATGCTACCTGCCCCACCACTTCTCTTTTCAGACACGGATCAATCTCACCCTTATAGTCTAGGACTAAATATCATGCTTGTTTAAGCATTGACTATGATAGAGACTTCAAAATTTTCATGTGCTTCATTTTAATTTAATTTCGAAGGTCAGGTTCATAAATCCTAGATTGTTGTTCAGTTTAGGTAGTTTGGTGTTAAGGTTGTTTCAATTTTATTTCAGTTTTTCTTTATATTATCTTTGGGGCAATTCTTTGTTATGTCTTGGAAACAACTTTGGGTTTGTTGATTATTCTGATTTTTGTCTTGACTTTGTTTATGGTGTTTTGAGGTCTTGATCTTGAAACCTATATTTTTATGGCTTTTGGTTCAAATTCCTAAAGGATTAAAGTCATTCCCCACTTAATCTAATGAACAACATCATTTTTTCCAAATTACACTCTATATTCTTTTAGGATCATGATGAAATAAATGTAGATTTCAACTGATTTTTTGGAGTAGAAAAAGGAGAAGTGAGATTAGAAACCAAATAACCAATTTGATAAACAAAACCGTCTAACATAATGAAAAGAAAAATTATTTCTCTCCAAGATAATGAGACAAATAGATTGAAGTTATGAAACTAATACTACACAAATTAAAATAATAATATTAATAAATAAATCCATGAATGTAATGCCCCACTGGAAACCCTAAAGGAAAATCAACACAACTAGGCAACTAAAGGGTGAAATATATATATATTTAAAGATTAAGTGCATTAATTATAACAATTGCACAATTAATAAAATAGCGGAAGTCTAACACATGATTTCCTAAGGGTTACCAACAAAGATTAATTTGCACATTATATTAACACCATGGTTAATCCAATTGTCCATTTTAATTAGGTAAATTAAATGCTTGAGAATAAACCTACACATACATCTAAATTCCATAATGAAATAATTAAAGTATTCCACTGCATTTATTTATCCATAAACCATTTATACAAAAGATCAAAACAACTGAATTAACATACATTCCACTGATATAATTTTACAATATCCATAAATACATGGTTTCCAAAAATACCACGGAATCCAAAAGTTACAATATCACGGTTACATAAAAGTTTGATATAATGACCACAAGGTCTCAACTGAACAATGATCATGAACAAGAGCTAGTGCATGAACCACGAACCAAGAAAAACCAATGAAGCCTTTCCTCGCCTAAAGATACAATCCAGAACATCTGATGGGAAGTGGCACTGCCACCCGACCATGTGATCCCGAAATGGAACCACCCCACTGTGCTAGGGGATAGTAGAAGACCCTAAAGCAAGAAAAATAAGACAAGTACAAAAGAACTACATGACTTTGCAAACATCCATGTGACCCAGCTCACAAACACTAGTGACTCTAAGGAGAGAGTCTCATCGTATGGCTTAAGGTGGTTACTCTGGTAGGCCTCCATAGGTCCCGACCCCCATCCTGGGTTATCCTAGTGACCTCTCTCGAACCTCCAGCTCCATCTAAGGCTCATGCGGACCCTACCAATCCTTTCGTGAAGACAAGGTAATAGGTTTGCCATTCCAGGTCTTCTCACCACATGTTGAGCCTATACAAGCACCCAACCATGTGCGAGGCATATTATCTTAATTAATATTTAATCTACCCACCCCCTAATAAATTATTAGGTTATCACTCATTAACTGACTTTCGAGGGGTTATCTTGCCATCCACTTCGGGCGCGGCCCCCACTCGAAAGCCACTCTCTCTCATAGGACACCAACAGGAAAGGTCTCTCTACGAGAACTCTATGGTGAAACTGATAACTATATCTAGTCCTGACAAACCACAGGTGAAGGATACACAATCACTAACCTAGGATTGACCATTTGGAACAAAACACACAATGGCTCGTATCAACAAGGTTACACAACAACACTTAACCAAGGGGTAAAAACAACCTTAGTAACAAGACAATAACTCAAATCAGATTTACAACAAAATATGGTTTTACCAGAGAATACCCTTTATTCAAAAGATCCTATAACAGACAATCTTTTTAAAATAGTAAAAAGCATTAATTACTTGCAAATACAGATATTTCAGAAAAGCAGAAAATACACCTCATAGATAAAAGAAAAGTAGAATTGTCATTTGATCAACAAGGCTAAATTAAGCACATAAAAATTAACCTTCTAATGTACTTCCAAGAATAAATATAGAATCCAAAAAAATATAAGTTTTTCTAGAAATAACCAAATTCTGAATTAATTATATATATATATATATATATATATATATATAATATAAATATATGACTATATATATTCATCGTATACATATCATATACCTATATTCATATTACTAAATATATATATATATTAAAACATGAATTAATTTGTACAAAATTAAATAATACATAAATGATATAATACCCAAAATTTTAAAAACTTATTTATGAATATATATATATAATAAATTAATTAAAAATAATGAATTATATAACACTAGGCACCAAACCCGATTGTACCATATTTTGGAATACAAAATAAAACCTAGGGAAAAGTGAACCATACTAACTCACTCCTACCGCATGGTAGCAGGTGCTATCGCCGATAGCAAGTAATACCATAGGTAGCATTGCTACCTTACGGTAGAAGAGGCTACCACTGGTAGCACGTGCTACTGCCGGTAGTACTGCTACCGCCAGTAGTTGTACTACCGTCGGTAGCAACTACCAAAATTTTCATATATTTTTTTTTTCTTCATTTTTTTTTCATTTTTTTTTATTTAAAATTCCATAGCATATAAATTATAAATTTCAATTTTCAATAAAATTTATTTCCCCAGAATTTATTCAATACAATTTTCCCAAAATAATTAAATAAAACAATTTCCCCATAATTTTTAATAACCCAATAAATTTAATTAAAATTAAATTTATTATTATAGTAACTAAATAATTACACAGAGATGTACAAATATTGACAGAACAACCATAGCCAAATATCGAAACCAATACCAAACAAGAGGGAATATTTTCTCTGGTAAATCCCATTTTCTACTAAAACTTGCAACTTTTATGCACAGTAAACATCTTCGCAAAATTTGCCAAAATAACTTTTCCAAAATCCTCACAAAATTTAATCTACAAACACTCAGGAAATAAATTCTTTCCATAAACTAAAATGAATTTCAAGAATGAATTTTAGCCAAGCACATGAAATAACCAGAAAGGGTTTTGGATTTGACAAATATTTTTAACACACATCTTTCAGAAAGAGGGAAGAAATAAAATATTTTCTTTAAAAACCAACCAGAAGAGGCCACCCAACCTGTATAGCTTTCCTGGAAGATTCACGTAGAAGAGCTCAGTCGTATACCGGTTTTCCAAGCCAACCCCTCTTCCAGCAATCCTCTAATAATTTCTTCTTCAACAAAATATTGCTTCCAAAATATTTTTTCTTCCCCAAAATCTAGAGAAAGATCTATTCTTTTTAACCTAAAATTTTAGGTTGCACATATTTTTCCCAAAAACCTAATATTTAACTTTTAGTAATAAAAATAATTTTATTTTCTTTTCTAATTCCTAACAAAGGGATAAATTAACATGCAATAAGCAAAAATCATTTTTTCTTTTTCTTTTCTTTTCTCATGCAAATTAATTAATTTTCTAAACAAAGAAAATAAAACAATACTTTAATTCTAATTTATTTTTTTATTCATTTATTTATTCTTTTATTCATTTATATATTTAAAATTCTACGAAACAATAAATGAAATTAATCTAATTTATTTTTCACTAAAATTTAAATAAGATATAATTCGAATACAATGCAACTTGCAATCTAATTTAATAATTTCTTGACTTTGATTATGGTGTTTTGAGGTCTTAATCTTGAAACCTATTTTTTTATGGCTTTTGGTTCAAATTCCTAAAGGATTAAAGTCGTTCCCCACTTAATCTAATGAACAACATCAATTTTTCCAAATTACCCTCTATATTATTTTAGGATCATGATGAAATAAATGTATATTTCAACTGATTTTTTGGAGTAGAAAAAGGAGAAGTGAGATTAGAAACCAAATAACCAATTTGATAAACAAAACCATCTAACATAATGAAAAGAAAAATTATTTCTCTCCAAGATAATGAGACAAATAGATTGAAGTTATGAAACTAATACTACACAAATTAAAATAATTATATTAATAAATAAATCCATGAAACTATAATAATAACAACAAAAACAATTACTTTACATCTTTAAATTATGAATTAATAAAATTAAATGATCTTATTTTATGGTCAAAATGAAAGTGCATGACATGCATAATAATTTTTTTTTTCCCACTAACATGTCTAGTAATCATATTATAAACAATAAAGTGTACACCACTTGATAATGGTGCTTGCCTATTTAGCCACTCCCTTTTCAAATGATCGTTTCTCACCCACTAGCTCCACATCTCTTGCATGTGATTTGGTTGTTGATATGAAGGTCTCCCTTGTTGCACACTTGTGCAAGATGTTAGCCTTCATGTGGGTGTTTTTGTTCCTTGTTCTCCTAGGGATTCTCATCTTGTGTGTGGGGCCTCTTGCTCTTACAATATTGGGGTTCAAGTTTCATTTATTTCTTTTGGATCCAATTAGTGATCTTATACTAATTTGTTGCAAAAAATCCAACATATTTATGCTAAGGTTAATGTATCAATCCATATGTATGTGCATCTTCCTTGTGTTTGATTTGTGTAGGTTCATCCACTTGTGGTCTAAGCCTATAAATTTGTATCATTCGATCTTTGCGCACTAGGTTCCTCTAGTTGACGCTAATATGAAGATCTACCATTGTGGTAAAAGATTTTTTTGTTGTCTTCTTAGTATCTTCTTTTAATAGAGATGCAATTTTAGAGGCTAGTGATTTGATGTATGATCTTGATCACTACTAGTGTGTCCCTAGACTCCCTCCTTTAACCCTCTAAAGGAAACTCTTGATGTTAGACATGTTGGGTGAGATTTTCTTACCTCAAGTTATATTCTAGTATAAATTTGACTATAAGGAAATTAGCAATTCTTTGGGTCACTTTTTGAAGGTGGAATTTATTACTACAAATTTCTCTTACACCTTGTTTGTCCATATTTGGGTGGAGGTTGATTTATCAAAATCTCCTGTAGGTGGTATTATCTTATAGGTAAATAGTTAATCTTAGACTCAACTTATTAATTTTGCGGGAATTCCTTTTCATGATAGACATTTCTTCAATATGGGGTATTTGATCTTGGGTTGTTCTCATGGTTCTTACAAGGCCTCTTCTTCCTTTTGGTGGAATAACTCTCTGCCCAAACATCTTACTTCCAAAAGATTCAAGATAGAGCTAGGCTATTTAGTATTTAGTCTAGTAGTATAGTTTTGAGTTTATCGTTCATAGATGCATCTAGGTTCTCTATGATATTTTGGTTAAATTTGTTTCTTCATGAACTCTTTATAAATATTAATTATAGTTAATATAATCAGTATGTACTAGTGCTTTACCTTAAAAATATAAATAAAAGCATAGGTTTTGAAAAATTACATAGAGAGTAGAAGATGACATAGAATTTGAAGAGAAACCCTAAATAGACATAATTAAAACAAGACTTAACACCCCGACATAGATGGAAAGGACAACAACATTTTGGCTATTCCAACCAAAAAGATCCCAAGAGCCCAAAATTGGATCAAGACAACCAAAATGACCAAACCCTAAGAGCAGAGCAAATAGAAATAAGATTCAACAAGAAACCTGGAGATTCAACCATCCATCCCTTAGTCTTCCACAGTCATGTCCATCAGAGCAATGCCTTCTGCCTGAAAAGTGCCTTCAAGACTCTCCAGCCAAATGTAGGATTTGATCTATTCCAAGTCATTATTGGTCTCCATCTTGGTCCATTTCTGCAAGAATTTCAATCCCCTCGGGGCCAAGAATTTTTTATCTTGGTATTCCTCCTCCTCATCAAACAGAACCAAAGGGAATTTGGGCACATTCACAAACATCTTATAAAATTCATTGGGGATAGGAATGCATTTTTGTTACTCTATATTCAACAATACATCATCGAGCCCACCCAAAACCTGTCCTTTGAAGAGACGAACATAGAGCATTCTTGTCTTATCCTTATTCAAGCCCAAATCCAAGGAAATGGATAAAAACATAGAAGAAATATCCATGTTTACCTGATACTTGTGGTCAGCCATCATAAATTCAACACTCATAATCGTCTTCATAGCATACAAAAAGAGTGGATGGTCATGATAGAGAATAACCTTTAGTCATTTGTCTCTGATTTCCCTGAGAAAAGACATCTACCTTTGCGCAAAGGTAAGGCAGATAGGAGTGTACATTGCCAAAATAATGATTGTCAATCCTACAGAAGAGATCTGCAAAGTAGAAAATATGCAACCTATTAACAATTATTGCCACTCTAGATTGTTAAAATACAGGCTCAAATTAAGAAGGATTTAGGGTGTTTTCTTCCCAAGAAAGAAAATTATACTTGGGAATGGAAAAATAAATATCAAGGAAAGAGACTTTTGTACCGTTGAGTCATCGATCGAAATATATTCATCAAACCAAAGTGAACTTACAATTGAATACCTCAGGATAATTGGAATTTACAAACCCGAGAGGAATCTTACCTATGATAACATTATTTGACAAACCCAAAATTTGGATAGGTGATGGTTCACGCATAGTAGGTGGAATGTTACCACTAAGATTTTTGTGCAACAAAGATAGATAGATAAATTTATAGTCACTAATTTCAGCTACAATGGATCCAAAAAAGTGATTTATTTTTTTGGATAGGTTTAATGTAATGAGTGAAGTGTGGATAATGACAATAATTGGTGGTTAATAGAAATAAAAGAAGACAATAGAAATTTCTAATTTAATCAGATCTTTTAGAATAAAAATTTTTCCTTGTGAGCAAGTTCTTAATTTCTTTTATGGAATTAAGGAGACCATATGAGATTGTTCCTAATTTATTTAATGGAATTAAAGAGGTTATTTCTATGTTGGTTGTTGATTGTAATATTGAAATAGTCTATATTTATTTGTTGTTTTAAAGGCAATGTTGTAAAATTAATTGTAGATTGCAAGAGAAATTGTTAGGATGTTGTTCTAAATTGCAAATTTAGATTGTAAATAATATGAATACCTTGCCTCATGGATGTTTAATTGACATTTTGTCAAATTTTTACCACATAAATCATCATGTTATGCAGTATTTTATTATTTCATGTAATTCTCTTTATTATTTATTTGTAACTAAATTATTTTGGAATATTTAATCTTCTAGGTTTATGCTTTTTCTTCCACAACAAGTGGTATTAGAGTGATTATATTTGTAGTAACTATATTAGGATTTGGTGTTGAGTTTTACAACATCAAATGTCAAAGATTTCAAATGCAAGGTTTGAGGTGGACAAGTTTAATGGAAAGAATAAGTTTGAGTTGTGGAAGCTTAAATTCTATGTTTTGTAGTGTAGTAGGGATTACAAAAGGAATTGGTAGGGAAGTTAAAGAAACCTGTAGATGTGTGTGATGAAGACCAAGAAGATATAAAATCAATTCTTAACCCATGGTTCTATTGGCAGTGGATCAACATCCCTTGCAAGGATTTACAACATGGTTTAACGACCTCATGTGGATTCTATAAGTCTACTGGTTGTATCAAGCTGTGACAAGTCGATCTTTTGGTGCAACGAGCCGCAACAAGTGATGTTGGAGGGGGGATTGTTGGCAGTGGACTAGCATCCCTCCCATGGATTTACGACATGGTTTAACCACCTCCTGTGGATTCTATAAGTCTAGTAGTTGTATCGAGCATTGAGAGGTTCATCTTTTGTACAACAACAACCCTAGCTTGTAACAGGTTCATGGTTTTAGCTCATGGTTAGATGAAAGCACAAGATGATTAACATTTGGTTGCATGTGAGTTGTGGAGTTGGTATAGCCTGAATGCTCCTGGACAACTTGAGAAGTTATGTAGTTGTGTTGTTTCTAAAAGCTATGTGTTTGTTGATCTTCCTTTGAGGAGATGTTAGATCATGATGTCATGGTTAGATTCCTAGTTTTGTGTTGGAACTTTGACAATTGATCATGTTTGATTTTTTTTGTATTGAGTACATTGATAATTTTCTTGGGCTTCATGGTTATGCACATGTGCTACATTTGGAGCATACATTAATTGGTTATAGGTGCTCATGGATAAATTTGAATACTAGGTGGGGCCTAGTGTTCTCTTGTGATTAGAGACATGTGTTGAGATTTCAATAGGAAATTTGAGGAGTCTACACCTTGGTTGGGCATGAGAAGATATCAGGTAAACTTTTGTCAAGGTGGAAATTGCTGGATAATGAAAATAATTTTTGGTTATTGCCAACAAAAGAAGACAATATAAATATCTAATTTAGTTCTACCTTTTAGAATAAGAGTTTCTCCTTGTGATCAAGTTCCTAATGCCTTTTATGGAATTAAGGGAGACCATGTGGGAATGTTCCTAATTTATTTAATTGAATTAAGGAGGTTATTTCTATGTTGGGTGTTGATTGTAATATAGAAATAGTCTGTGTATACTTGTCGTCTTAAAGGAAATGGTGTGATATGAATTGTGGATTGCAAGAGCAATTGTTAGGATGTTGTTGTGAATTGTACGTTCAAATTGTAAAAGTGATAGTAGCACCTGATAGCGGAAGCTAGCTATGGATTTTGTAATTGTTTTCTTTGAGCAATAAGAATACCAATACCTTGCCCCATGGATGTTTCCTTGTTGTCTTATCAAGGTTTTACCATGTAAATCATTGTCTTGTGTATTATTTTGTTATTCCATTTAATTATGTTCATTATTTCTTTGTAACTAATTTGTGTTGCAATAATTAATTTTTTGGGTTTATCCTTCCGCTTCCACAACATCAATGAATTTGAAGTAGACCTTGAAAGCTATTGCGAGTGCAGAAAACAATATTTCCATATGCATTTACAAACCTTTCATTTCTTAATTTCTGCCACTAGCATGGACGTCAACTTAAAACATGGGGTACAAATGTACATGGAGTAATAATCTAGATTCATTTTAGAGCATTAATCTAAGTGCTTCATCATTAAATTTGGATGAGAATAAGCTATGAGAAGATATTCAAATGAAATACCATTGGATATCTTTAAATATTAAAACAAAACATTAGATTTTGTCAATCTATGTTCAGTTGATTCTTGACAAGACAGTATCAGGTGTGATTTGGTCAAATTTAAAGTCTAAATTTTGAAATTGTAATAACCAAATATGAAGAATAGATTCTAACTTTATTCAAAATTACACTATTTTATTAAATATATATAAATAACTATTAAATCAAACAAAAAATTACTTAAAACATATAAATTTAATATTTTGAATTAATTAGATAATTGATTTTTTAATTAAAATCAACCATACGTCACCTTTTTTAAAAAAGAGTTTTATATATTTTAATTGGAAATTATTTGAAGTGGACCAAAAATAATTAAATAATTTTTGTTGTCAAATTAATCAAGGGTGGAATCGCGTAACACGGGGTTATTAATTTTAATTAATATACTATTTCACGTCAATTTCACGCGGTGATTTCGCCATTAGTTACTACTTCATTTTGACGCATTGATTTCGCCATTAATTTATATCATATTTCACGTCATTTTTACTCGGTGATTTCGCCAGTTTATTTAATCCTCTTTCCATCCCTAGTTTGATGCTTGCTCTTGTGTTCTTAGCTTACTCCATCATGGCTCCTCTTTTGTTGTTCCCTTTCATGTTTTCCATCTTTTCAATCTCTGCTCTCCCTCGCTTTCTCAATAATAATTTCTCTCATGAGCAACCACAATAATATTTGCTCTTGCAATTCAAAGCCGCTATTTGGAATAACAATAACACTTCACTGTTCAACTGGATTCCCCATGTACCCGTGTAATTGGACTGGCGTCACCTGCGATCGTTCTTCTCACTCTGTCGTCGCCCTCAATTTATCGAGCATGAACTTACACGGCACAATCTCTCCTGTCGTAGGGAATCTCTCCTCTCTTCGATCCCTTGACCTCTCCAAAAATGCCCTCGCTGGTACAATTCCATCTCAACTCGGCCGACTTCCCCATCTGCAGGTACTCTGGCTCTGTAGCAATCAATTGCAAGGAACCATTCCTCACTCTTTAGGAAACCTCTCCGCCTTAGTTGGATTGGCTTTGGGACAAAATGATCTGACAGGTACCATTCCTCCTGAGTTGGGCATGCTCCCTCACCTTCAGCTTCTTTACCTTTGGGGAAATAATTTATCTGGCACCATTCCTTCCTCTTTACGAAACCTGTCCGCCCTAGTTGAACTGGATTTGGGAATAAATAATCTCACAGGTACCATTCCATCCACTCTCTCCGGTTGCCGGCGTTTGTATGACCTGAGACTCAGCTTTAATCAACTGCATGGCAACGTTCCACACGAGCTGAGTCTCCTCACGAGTTTGAAGGTTCTTTACTTGGGAGCAAACAATCTCATCGGTACCATTCCCTATTCTTTTGGAAACCTATCCGCCTTAGTTGAATTGGAGCTGGCAACAAATTATCTGAGTGACACGATTCCTCGTGAATTGGGTATGCTCCCTCATCTTCAGTCTCTTAACCTACGGGGAAATAAGTTATCTGGCACCACTACTGATTCTTTAGGAAATCTGTCTGCCTTGACTGACCTAGATTTGCTTGTAAACCACCTCCAAGGCACCATTGCTAGTTCCTTAGGAAAGCTGTCTGTCTTGAAGTTTTTAGATTTCTCAGAAAACCATCTCTGAGGCTCCATTCCTCCTGAATTGGGCATGCTCACCCACCTTCAAGATCTTCACCTTCATAAAAATGAGTTATCCGGTACCATTCCCAATTCTTTAGGAAATCTGTCTGTCTTGACGAATTTAAGTTTATCAGAAAACCATCTCCAAGGCTCCATTCCTCCTGAATTGATTATGCTCACTCACCTGCATTATCTCTAGCTTCATAAAAATGAGTTATCCGGCACAATTCCCTGGTGAAATTTTGTAATGGATGCTACGAACTGAGACAGTGCAGCTTCTTGCAGTCTAACAACTACCATATTGGACCTTCCGTTGCATTGTCGCCATCCAATAGTTAAATTTTCACATTTTGGATGTTCCATTAAGTACTTGCATCTACTTTTAATTGAGCATTCAGGATCTAAATTCACATCAACATTAATCAATTGCAACAGAGAGCAATAGCAATTATAAGCTTGCGAACATTGGCAAGATTTACAATTTAAATTTTTTGTCGTAGGATTGAACGGTTGTCTTGATTGATAATTGAATAGAAATATGTATGCCTTTGCAACTAATATGACAGCAGGATAATCTGGCATTATCGATAGTGTTTAGTTAAATTTAAGGTAAGCCCATTAGTAGGTTTTCCGAAGTTATCGGAAGGTAAGAAGTTCCGTTCTTTCAGGTCTCCTCCTACTCGCATTTTCACATTGAGAAAAAGCGTTGCAAATGTTGGTAGCAGGTTTGGAATTTGACAGGTTAGATGGTCGTTTTTTACTTTTGAATCTTTTTTTATAGCTTAAATTTTTTTTTGGATCATATGCATTGACATGTTTTTTTTCTTTAAATCATATATATGACACTTGAAATTATTAATAAAATGTAAAAAAATATAGTAGATAATATATATCATATAATATTATAATAATTTATAATATTGATATATATTAGTTTGGAATGTTTAAATTATAATAATACAAATTTATTTAGAATATTTTGAAATGGAAGGATATAATTGTTTCTAATTCTATAATATTTCAATATGAATTTTTAAAATAATTCTATTTTTTCATATAAATTTAGAAACTTGTCATAATTGAAATGATAGAATATAATTGTTAAAATATTTTAATATGAATTTAGAAACTTAGTCAATTTAATTTTTTCAATATATTTAATAAGATTGTCATAGGAAGTTATCATATGATATAAAATTTTAAAATTTTGACATTTATTATTACTAAATTAGTAATTATTAAGGGTGAACTCACAATACCGGTTCCCACTTTTTGACCAATTTGTATAGATATTTTTCAGAATTTGTTTTATTTAGTTTACTATTTTCCCCATTCAATTGGAAGTTCATGATCGATGAAAAACTTACATTCATAAGAAATCAAATAAAAATATATTATTGAAACTAAATATATTAAAAATTATACTATCTGGGAAGCTTGTAATAAGGACTAAATACTGAAAAAAATAAAACTTCTAAATGAATTCATTTGACCCCCCAAAAGCTAATGTAAAATTAGTTTTTTAATCAGCATTTGATAGATGCAAAGGAGACTCCATTGCAAGTATGATTTAGAAGTAGAGAGGTTATATCCAAGAAATTTTGATCTAAGAGCCTTTGATCTAACTCTCTTCAATTAATTAATTCAAATGGGACCTCTTAAAGCTTAAATCATTATATTTTCTAAAAAATGTATGATTTCAACAAAAATCAGGATGTACCAAAAAGTGGGATTTAGCATTGTGAGTTCACCCTTAATTGATTATTATTTAATGTTAATATATAATATATATTATTGTATTAATTTAGAAACTTAGTAAATTTAATATTTTTTGCAGATATTAGTAATTTATCATTGTTTTCTATTTTTTTATATTCTTTTTATATATATAAGATATCCATATGATATGAATAAAGAAAAGGACAATGGTTTTCATTTATTTCCAAGAAAGATGTGTGTTGCATTTTGGTGTGGCTTCAATCTTTTACATTTATATTTTTTGGCACTTCATATTTTTCTTAAAATGTAGGTAGGTGTGGCCATCAAATTCTAGGCTTGAGGGTAGTATGAATTGATTAATAATTTAGCATTAATTGCTTAATCATTTATCATATTAATCAATCATTTATTTATTTATCATTTATCACATCACAATTATCATTTATTTATTATCCATCTAATACATTAAATAATTTGTTATCATCCTCCTAAGACTTGAAATGGTGTCCAATCTTATTTCTTTTTTGAAAAATATAACATTCCATTTGAATATGCATTAATTATGTCATAGGCGTTTTACCCTCACATATGGATATGAAAACATTTGTTAACAAAAAATATAAGCATTTAATTTAACATGTTTGTAAGTGTCAATGAACTTAAATTAAATAATTAAAATAAAATTAATTAAATAACTAAAATTAAATTAAATTACTTAAATTAAGTGCAATCACTCTTCATTTAAACTCGAGATGAAATATCATGACTCTAAGTTTGTTTATTAGAAAAATAAGCTAATTAAAATTTAAGAATTGTTTAAGAATTTAAAAATTAAATAAAATAACATAAAATAAATAACTTAAATCAAAATAAATTAAATAAATTATCTTAAATTAAATTTAAAAGCTAGATTAAATTAAATTAAATAAATTATATTACGATAAATTAAATAACTTACACTAAATTAAATTAATTGATTGAATTCAAGTCACTGGTCATTTAAAGTCGAGATGAAATATCAAGACTTCAAATTTGTTTATTTCGTGATTTGATACATTAAAATTAATATTATAAGTGTACTTTTAATACATAATTAAGAGAAAAAATAAGCTAATTACAATTTTAAAATTATCTAAAAATTTAAAAATAAAATAAAATAACTTCAATTGAATTTAATTGAACAAATTAAATTAAACTAAATAACTAAAATGAAATTGAATTAAATAACTAAAATATTTTATTTTGTTTCTTTTATTTTATTTTAATTTTTTAGTTCTAGACTCGCAAAATGAATTGAAAAACCTCCCTCAATCTATGGTTACTAAGTCAAGCTTATCTCTAAGCGTATTAGGCTCATAGATAGATGTAATATTCTTCATCAATAGAAACAAAACTCATTTAAGTTGACGTGCATTTGAACGTCAACCAATTTGTTAATTAAAAAAAGTATTATTTATTTTATTTAAATTATTTTGTTTAAATTCAAATTTTGTCACTCGTTCACAAGACCATCAATTTATTAATTTACTGTATTTATGTTTCGAAAAAAAGACTTGCCAAAGCAATGATAGTAAGACACCACAACAAGGACATTTTTAAGGAAGCTAAACTGAATCTCACTATTATTCAAGAATTTTTCTTTCTTGGTTTTTTGTGTTTTATAAATTGGTCACTTGTGTTAATATAGATATTTAAAATGTATTTATTGAAAACATATCAAAATTTTCAATACAAAATACTAATTTACCTTACAATTACATAAACCTATTTTATTGATTAGATATAAGCTTTACTCAAGGTTGATATTAATTTAAGGTTATAGTTAAGATTTAATTAGGATTAGCAATAGGATTCAACTAGGGTTGTTGTAAAGGTTAAGAGGTTAATGGTTAATTCTAATAATTGAATTCAAAGTTAATCAAAGATTAATTTGGAAGTATTTGGATAGAAACAAACAACATCTTTAGGTGTCTCTTTGGAATTGTTTTATCTACATGGAATTTTTTTTTTGACTATAACTTGCAAGAAAGTTTTTGATAATAACAGTAGCCAAAAACGAGGGGGCTGACCCATGGGTACAATTAGGAGAACAATGGAAGGACCATTGTCCGCAAACAATCAGCACATAAGCAGCCTTTTACCTCTATCAAAAACATAAACCATCATACGAGAGTTTATCAGCAATAAAATATTACGAGTCAGCATATACTTCTAGTGCCACGCAGGGCTATAAGCATTAAAATAAAAACATAAGCCGAAACTAGACCTATCAAGCTTACTACACCGCATAAACAAAAAATTCCTCCACATGTAGATAGTTAATTCTTTTTCCCACGGCTCTTCTTAGGGAGCAGCATCTTCGCCCATTCCTTAGTGAGGAACTTGAACAGGCCTTTAAAGCCCTCATCCTCCTTGGCTTTTCCTTTGTCCGCGCTATCCTGCAAAAGGCAAAGAGTAGTGGCCGAGCATCTCATGACATTCAGAGCGAATTTAGACACATCATGCATCTTGGACTCTGTCGCCTCCAGTCTGCTGGTAATCACCTGCATGTTATTAGAGAGGGCTTCTATATTTTTCCCGAGGTCCACCAAGTTGGGATCTTCTTCCTTCACACTACTGGCCTCTTCAACAACCATCACTTTCTCAATCCTAAAGGTCGGGGATAGGTAATTGGCAAGCTCTGGGCTCAAAGAGGCGGCCAGACTATCGGAAACATGGGTTGAGCTCACAGAAAGGGGGGAATGTTTGAGCTGGGCCTGGGGGGTTTTATCAATCAGAATGGAGTTGCCCGTGTCGTGCAAGGAGGAGGGGTCTCTTAGGGATTTATCAGAGGGTTTAGAGGCCAATCTGGTAGAGCGGCAGGGCATATTGGCATCTTCAGTAAAGTCCGGGTCCGAATCAATTTCTTGGATTTTAACTTTTTTAGGGGTTCTGACCTCCTTCGGGGAGTGATTCTTGGTTTTCTTACTGGAGGAGCCAAGTTCCGTGCCATGGGGGCTTGAATCATTAATGGCTAGAGGTTGGGTCGAGGGGCCGACATTGTGCATAGAAATGGAATGGGGCGGGCAGAGGGTGAGGTGGAAGTTGAACAAGCAGAGCATAAGGCCTTGGTGCAGGATAGGAAAGTCTTTTCCTTTCTTTTTGGTTTCAGCTATATCTTTAACGTTAGCATCCATCAAGTGCAACAAAAAGAACATAATGGAAATGAGGTCTTTGTTCCTCAAATGGTTCAGGAAAGGGAGGTGGTAATAGTAAAAAATGCCATACCTACCTTCGAGCGTGAAGTACTTCATCACAATGTAGCAGACTTCATCCCAAGGGTGTGGGAGTTCCTCTCTGTTAAAGCCTCCAGCCCTCTTGATAGGATTCTCGTCGTGGTAGAAAAAATGGTTAAGGCTGGTAGAGTCTGCAATGCGGCTCTGCTTTTTCCATTTTTTGCCCTCCATAGAGAGGCCCGTAGCCTAGGCTATGACCTCTTCATTAATTTTGAAGGAGATTCCTCCCACAGTCACCCTTCTATCCTCCCAGGAGGACACAAATTTTTTAGAGAGTCTCTCATCGTTGCTCTTCATGTTATCCATAAATTTGTCAATGCCTCCTTCGGTGCACACGAACCAGGCCGCAGGTTTGGCTTTGAACTCCTCAACTTTGTTGAGTTCCAGCCTGAGCCTGTCCCCCCCCCATTTTAGAATCCTCTAGCTTCGCAGTTTGAAAATAACAGAAAACTAGAATACAGAGCTGAAGAAAACTCAAGACGAAATGGTTAGGAAAAATGTGCCAGACTTGGGTTAAATGGTTGTAATAATCATAGTGATTATTAACCTTTAAGGTCTTGTAGATATCGTTGGCTTGAAATCTACTCGGAGCGTGCGAGCTATCACTCGGGCCAATTTGAGTTGATAGCTCATTGCTCGGGCCAATGTGAGTTGGCAACTCCTCAGCGCCGCCTTTTCCGTTGCCAGTTGGCACCATCCGAGTCATAAATGAATGGTAATCATTCCCGATGTCAGTCATTTCTTTATAAATTCATCCCCTGTGGTAGTGATGACTCTGCATATCTTTGCTACATGTCCTTTTTTGGTAGAAATTGGCAGGATCTCTGTGCCAATTTGAAAAAATTCATATATTTTCCTTCATCATTGGGTGGAAGGGTTAGTCCTTTCCTGGCATAAGGCTTTTTCCTTATCTAGGATTTCCTTAACTCTGATTGGTAGCGTATTGGGGTTCCTCCAGCATCATAAGCCCATCTGCAGCCTTCCTTCAACCGCCATGGAATCCACCACTCTATTTCCTTCTCTAAAGATGTGGCCTATGGTGAAGTCCTCCATTTTGACCAGCAACTGCCTGATATACCTCATAATGGGTTTCGCTTTCCACCTAGTTGAAGCCTTCCCTTTGATAGAGTCGATAATAACTTTAGAGTCTCCTTCAATTTCCAGATGCTTTATTCCTATGTCGTTAGCCATTTTCAGCCCCTAGAGGAGGGCCATTCCCTCAACTTGGGTGACCGAGCTTTCACTGTGGTTGCCAGCATAGGCTGCAATCATGTCCCCTAGTTGATCCCTGATGACTCCACCACCAGCCTGACTGTTGCATTGAGCAGAGCCATCAAAATTCAATTTAAACCAATGAATTCTGGGGGGAGACCACCTAGTCATCTATCTCTTTTTCTTGGTGTTGTCGTTGAAACGGTCGAATCTAGAGGGGAGCTTCCAGCCTCGAGTTATCTTCTTATCCGTCTCATTAGGGGGATAAGGTAGGATTATCCATTTTCTAGCTTCTAGATTCTCCGATATCAACTTGAAGCAGGTGAGGGCAACAGAGTCCAGAGGGGTCTCAGTGTCTCTGAAAATTCTATTGTTTCTCTCCTTCCACAAAGCCTAGTAGATGTGAGGAGGAATTTGTTTCCAAAGTTGAATGATGAGGGGATGATGGGAAGGGGGGGTCCAATCAAACACAAAGTTTTTTATATTCTTGTGGAAGACCCAACACAGACCACATTTCTGAAGCATGACAGACCAAATGTGAGCCGCAAAGGGACAAAGAATAAAAAGGTGCTCAATAGATTCCTCCTCCTTTTTACGTAAGCTGCATCTATTGGGGAGGTGGAATCCCCTCTTTTTCAAATTATCAAGCATGAGGGTTTTGCCATGCATGAGGGACCACCAAAAGAAATTAATTTTGGGAATTAATTGAGGGTTCTAGACTTTCTTCCAACCTTCCACATCTGCAATGGGTTTTAGGAGCTGAAAGTATGCAGATTGACTAAGAACTGGCCCGATTGAGTCTCTTTCCAAATGAAGTTGTCTTCGTTCGTGGTCATGGGAATTCTAGTTTTCAGCAATAATAGTTGCAATTCCTGAGCCAGGGGGACCAGGTTTGGTTGATTGTTGCAGATGGGAACTAAGTCCTTCCAACCACTTCCTAGGATCAAATAATCCACAGCATAATCCCCCAGGATAGCCTTGAAATGGTTCCTGATTTGATGAAAGCGAGTGTTGATTAACGATCTATCCTCAGTCCAAAAGTCCTCCCAGAATCTCACCTTTTTGCCATCTCCAAGCTGCCACTTCAGACCATCTCTGACCATCATTTTGATTTTTAGGATGTTGTTCCATAATTTGGAACCTTGGGGACGGTCAGAAGAATTGAGATTATAGAAGAAATGCTCCTAGTCCAAATACTTAGCTTTGTTTGATGTTGCACCAGTCCGCCTCCCCTTTAGCCAAGGTCCATCCCACCTTGGCAATTAATGCCTTATTGAGGGCATTAATCTTTCATATACCCAAACCTCCCAGAGATTTGGGTAGACACACAGTATCCCAATTGACCAGAGCTAGATGTTTCTTTTCCTCTGAGCTAGTCCATAAAAAGTTTTTTTGAATTTTTTCAAGTTTCTCACCCATGGTCCTTGATATTTTGAACATGGAGAGGAAGTAGACCGGAATTCCCTATAGGGAGGCAACGAGGAGCTGGAGCTTCCTCGCGCTACTGAGAAATTTCCCTTTCCATCCCGCAAGCTTTTTCTACATTCTTTCCAAGATAGAGTTCCAAAAGGTGGGGGTGACTTCCTTGACAGTGAGCGGGAGTCCCAGGTAGGTCCTCGGGAGAGTAGCCATTTTGTATCCGAGGATGGATAGGATTCTGAGTTGGAGGTCATTCGGAGTGTTGAAGAAGTAGAGATTACTCTTCTCATAGTTGATGCATTGTCTCGATGCCTTGGCATAGTCCTCCAAAAGGGTCTTCCAACCTTTAGCCTCCATGACCAAAGTTCTACCAAAAAGGAACGTGTCATCCACGAACTGATAGATATTAGTAGGGGGGAGCGTGGAGGCTACTTTGAATCCTTGGAGCCTACCATTGGTGACTAGATGAGTCACATTTCTGTTTAGGACTTCAGCTATCATGATAAAAAGATAAGGGGATAAAGGGTCGCCCTGCCGGATACCCTTCTCAGCTTTGAAGCCTCCCCTAGGAGTCCCATTTATCAGGACTGAGAATTGGACCATGGTAACACATTCACGAATCATACTCACCATTTTTTTGTTGAATCCCAGTTTTAGGAGAACTTTGAAAAGAAATTCCCAATTAACCTTGTCATAAGCTGTAGATATATCAAGTTTAAAGGCCATACCTAGTAATCTGCTCCTATCCATGGAATGAATTATCTCATGAGTAGTAATGGCGGCATCC
Source organism: Cryptomeria japonica (assembly GCF_030272615.1). Lineage (NCBI taxonomy): Eukaryota > Viridiplantae > Streptophyta > Pinopsida > Cupressales > Cupressaceae > Cryptomeria > Cryptomeria japonica. Next base: position 766,853,570 of record NC_081407.1, on the reverse strand, counting down.
AGAATTTGACGTCCCAGGACGAAGCCTTTCTGAGATGGACTGATAAATTTTTCCAGGAAAGGTTTGATTCTATTTACAAGAACCTTGGAGAGGATCTTGTAAATGGTGTTGCAGAGGCTTATGGGCCGATACTCCTTCAGGCAGCTAGGAGTGGTGGTCTTGGGGATGAGGACAATGAAAGTGTTTTCAATCTTTTTAAGCAATCTCCCTGTTTTGAAGAAATCTTGGACAGCTTTAGTAACATCATAGCTAACAATATCCCAATAGTCCTGGAAGAATGCTGGGGGGAAACCATCCGGGCCTGGTGTTTTATAAGCTCCCATCGCAAAGACCACCCTGTGAACTTCCTCAGAAGAGATAGGGGACAGGAGTTGCTGGTTGTTGTCTTCCTCAATGGCCATCCGCAATTTACTAATGAGGCAGTCCTGGAGCAGCGAGGCCATTGTATCGTCCGCATACAGACTAGTGAGAAAGTCCACCACGTTCTATCCAATCAGAGAGTCATCAGAAATTTCCTCGCTAGTTTCATCCTTAATACTTTTGATGTAGTTCCTCCTTTTGTTGTTAGAAGATGATCTATGGAAGAAGGTGGTATTTCTGTCCCCTTCTTTCAAGCACTGGATCCTGGATCTTTGTTTCCAATACACTTCCTCCTTGGCAAGGATATTTTTCTAGCTTTTGCGACAATCTTCCTCCTCCTTCAAAATGGGGTCCGAGGGGTTACTAGTAACCATTAGAATTTGAATTTGTTCCAGTCTGGATCCTAGGTCCTTTTATCTTTTAAAGATGTCACCAAAGGTGTTCCTATTCCATCCTTTGACCTCCCTGCTGATTCTTTTTAGTTTCTCCATTACTCTGAACATGGCAGTCCGTGGGATTGGGGTGGATCACTAGCCTCTAACCAAATCCTTGAAGTTAGGATGGGAGGCCCACATGATTTCATAGAGGAAGGGGGGTGGACCCTGGTACGGTCTGTCTTTCCACTAGAGAAGAAGGGGGTTGTGGTCAGACACTGTCCTTGGGAGGGATTTCAGGAAGGAACTCGTTTCCAAATCCCAATTGGTGGAGATCAAGAATCTATCCAGTCTGACTTGGATGAGGTTTTTGCCTTTCTTGTTATTCGACCAAGTGAAAGGGGCACCCTGAAGGTCAATATCCACTAGGTTTGAAGCATTGATGAAGGTGGCAAGGTCGCTCATGCTATCAGAGAAATCCTCCAGGCCACCACACTTCTCGGAAGGGTAGAGGGGGGCATTGAAATCCCCAGCAAGCATCATCTTGTCCTTCTGATTAGTCATAGTGATCTTAGAAATTTCCTCCCATAGGTTTTGTCTTCCCACCCTAGTGTTGGGGGCATAGATGTTGAACATCTACCAGCAGAGATCACCATAATGGAGAGAAATCGCTAGGAAATATTGGGACCTAGAAAATAGCTTGCCTTTTATTTTCATGGGATTCCACAGGGTAGCAATACCTCCAAACGTACCCAAGGTGTCAACATACAGGTAGTCCGCTCTAGGCCAAAGTTTACCAGCAATTGTAGCAAAGGTTTGGGAAGGCATCTTAACTTCTTTAATTAGACAAATGTCAATTTTCATCTCAAGAATGAGTTGTTTTATGGCGAACTGCTTCTGGGGGCTGTTCAGACCCCTTATGTTCCAAGAGAGGAACTTCATTTCTTACTTTTGCTAAGCCCATCCAGGGTCAGTTGTCTGCCCTTTACAATGTCCCTTTCCATCACCTTGTGTCTCAAGACTCTTACTGTAGGTCTCCCAACTTTGCTTTCATTTCCTCCCGCATCAGCTTTCTTGGCTTTAACTTTCTTCTTCTAGGTTATCCATTCTTCGCTATCCGTTCGCGGTGAACACAGGGGGGATACTTTCAATGGAGTTGCCATTGAGTTTCCAGAGAACTCCTCTCCATCCCTAGCTATAGGGGAGGAAGGGGTTGGAGTGGTGGGTAAGGAACTTCCAATCTTGAGAGGTTTAACCACAACTAGGGAGGGGTTAGGGAGGGCATGGGGTGGGGGGGAGGCAGAAGGGAGAGGGATGGGGGACATGGTGAGGGAGACTGCCTGGGGGATCTCCCCCTCTTCTAGGGTGTAGTTAGGGTTTTTGACTAGGTCCGCTTGAGAGCTTTAGGAATAACATTCTCAGTAGTCTACTCAGGAGGGGCCGAGGATGACAGGTCACCAAGGTTGATGGGTTCAGCCCAGATGGCTTTATTCTTAATCTTGGGTTCAGCTACCATAGGGGCTTTATAATCCGTATAGGAATGCCCCTGAGTGTTACACTTCTGGCAGTACAAAGTAGCATTTTCGTACACAATGGCCTGGGACCATTTTCCCCATTTGGACTTTAGGGAGATAAAGTTTGGTAGGGCTTTGTTGATCGTAACATTGACACAGAAGCAAGCATAAACCAACTTGGACTTGTTGAGAGTGACTGAGTCCACTGCAACAAAGTAACCAAATGAGTTTCCTATCCATCAGAAGATTTGTTCATCCCAGAACTCCAGAGGGAGTCTGGGTAGCCTAACCCAGACTGGGGCCATGTGGTTTAGTTCTGCAGAGGGGTCAAAACTAGGTTTCCATTTAGCCATGGTTAAGAAGTGTTTTTCATACGCCCAGGACCCTGACAGGACATAAATCAAATCCTCCTCAGTGATAAATTTGAATAGAAAGAGTCCCCCCGGCATGGCTGAAACCTCCAGGCTTCCTTTAAGCTTCTAGCGAGGTTTAGCCCAATGCCTGACCATGTCGATAGAAGGTCGGAAGGAGAAGAAGCGACCAACTATCACCAAGTGAAGGGAGGTGGCAATTCTATCCATTAGGTTGTCCGGGATTTTTATTTCCATTCCATCTTCCATTTGGGAGAAGGAGGCCACAACGTCAAGAGGGAGTGAATTTGTTGACCCAAGGAGGGCGTTCTTCAAGCTAGACTTGGGATTCACCTCCCCAGTATCCTTATCCTTCTAACCGATAGAAGTTTCCAGTCCAGGATGGAGTATATTCCTTTCCTCCTCATTCGGTCCAGAAACCGTCAGACTTGGAGGAGTGGAAAGGGTGTGTAGACTGTCATTTTCTTTCGTATGGTCCACAGAACATGGGGACCCTGCAACTGTCCCACAGGAATGTGCATCGACCATGGAAGTGGGTGTTGGGTCCAGCAGAGGAGGGGGGGCCAGACTTCCAGGCACACAGAATCTCAAAATGGGCGGGAGAGTTGCAGAGTTGTAGAGCAGCTTTTTTTTAATTAAAAAAACATGTGTTTGCAAGAAAGCTATAATTATTATGTTAATTTTTATAATAGTAGCAGAAATTGAATGTGCATAAAATTTTGTAGAAAAAATATTCTTGACAATTTATTATTTAATACTTTAAAAAAAATTATTTTGTAGAAAAGATATTTTTATCATATCATTTTTTTGTTTTTTATATTAATTTTTAAATATTGATAAATATTTACAAATTAGAACTTTTATTCTCTTTAAATGTAGTAGTATATTTGTAAACATTTTATTTTTCCTTTATACATTTGTTTAATATCGCATTATAGGTGGTGGGTTGGATTTTGTCACTTGTTCACAAAACCATCAATTTACTATGTTTATATTAGGAAAAAAGACTTGCCAAAGAAATGATAGTAAGATACCACAACAGGGACATTTTTAAGGAAGCTAAACCAAATCTCACTATTATTCAAGAATTTTTCTCTCTTAGTTTTATAAGTGTTTTATAAAATTGTCACTTGGTTTACTATAGATATTTTAAATATGTTTATTGAAATCATATCAAAATTTCCAATACAAAATACTAATTTACCTTACAATTACATAAAAATATTTTATTCAGTAGATATAAGATTTACTCAAGGTTAGGATTTACTCAAGGTTAGGATTTATTTAAGGTTATAGTTAAGGTTTAATTAGGATTAGCAATAGGATTCAACAAGGGTTGTTGTGGAGGTTAAGAGGTTAAGGGTTAATACTAATAATTGAATTACAAGTTAATTACAAATTGATTTGGAAGTATTTGAATAGAAAAAAACAATATCTTTAGGTTAAATATTCAATAAAAATAGTATTTGAATGTATTTGGATTTATTATATTTTCATTTACTTTGATAACATATAATTTCTTAAACTTTAGAATCATATATATGATATCCTAATTAGTCTATAAATAAATATGTTTTGCTATTTTTTATTAATGTAAATGCTAATAATAATTTTCATGTAGGTCATTAGGATGTTACACAATGCAATTACATGGGTGTCCACTTGGTTGTCAAAGTATCACTGGAAACTTCCAATCAATGTTAGCTTTCATATAGAAGAATTCAATGTTCACTATTGGTTGAGAGAAAAGATGGTCAATAAAATTTTAAAAAATGGACCAATAAATAGTCAATTTTTTTTGTAATTATGCTCTATACTTTAACTTTCTTTGTGAATTCAAGGTGAAAATGAGGTTAGTTGTACAATTCAATAATCTACAAATTGAGATTACAATTGTTTTTGACTAGTCAATTGCTCTATACCATTAGCTTCGAGATCTCTACCTTGTTGGATGTGTTTGGAAGGTCACTATTGAGCCAATAGTGACATTAATAAAGCACAACCTATCTAATCAACTCAATATGGAGTTCATGAGATTCCTTAAAGAAAAATAACAAATTAGCTATCACACAGGGCCACTTGAGGAATGGTTGCTCAGTACTTTTAAGTTCAATTATTCAATCAGATTCATAGTGCATTAGGTCATGCCATCATTCAGGTTATTACATGCACAATATAGAATACCCACATTGCATGTCGTGAAGTCTAATGTGATGATTAAAGTTCGAGCTCTTCTTGATGACACTTAAAATGGAGACTTATTGCCAATGCATAAATGGTTCATGTTGTAACTATGACTAAATTCTACTTAGACACTATTTTATAGATGTTGTTTAAGAGTTATTATTACCATGCATAATTATTTATCCAAGACTATAATTATCAAAACATACAGTCAGTGATGTATACATTTTGTTCATCTTTGTTATCCATTGCATTAAAAAATTTATTTCAAATACTTTAAATTGCCTATTCAACTATTTCTTTTTAAACACCTTACTAAAAAACCCTTTATTATTATTTATGAATATTAAATATTTTCATAATTTGATATCTCTCGACATGTCTTACTTATATATTTCTAAATATAGATATGCTAGTTACATCAGAGGCATATTACACTCACATATGGGTATAAAAATGTTTTAAAAAAAACTATAAGCATTTGATTTAATAAACTTGTAAGTGTCAATGAACTTAAATGAAATAATTAAAATTAAATTAAATTAAATTAGTTAAATTAAGTGCAGTCACTCTCGATTTAAACTCAAGATGAAATATCAAGACTCTAAGTTTGTTGATTTAATTATTTGATACATTAAAAGGAATGTCATAATTTTATTTTTAATATAGAATTAAGAGAAAAATAAGCAAATTAAAATTTAATAATTTTTAAAATTAAAAAATAAAAATAAAATAATTTAAAATAAACAACTTAAATCAAATTAAATTAAAAAAATTAAATTAAAAAATTAGATAAAATAAAATAAAATAAATCATATTAAATTAAATTACATAACTTACACTAAATTAAATTAAATGATTTAATTCAAGTCACTAGTCATTTAAACTTGAGATGAAATATCAAGACTTCAATTTTGTTGATTTAATGATTTGATAAATTAAAAGTAATATCATAATTTTATTGTTAAAATTAAATAACTTAAATTAAATTAAATAACTAAAATGAAATGAAATTAAATTAAATAATTAAAATTAAATTAAATTAAATTAAATAACTAAAATGAAATTAAATTAAATAACTAGAATGAAATTGAATTAAATAACTAAAATATTTATTTACTTTCTTTCATTTTAAGTTTTAGTTCTAGACTCCCATAATGGATTGAAAAATCTCCCTCAATCTATGGTTACTAAATAAAGCTTATCTACCTCATTCCAATTTAATGATTTTATTTTATTTTATTTTTAAAGCTTACAAAAAAAAACATTTCATTCAAACTTGAAACTATTTTAGTACATTCTATTTCATTTCATTTACCCTTGAAACCATTTAGTGTGTATTATATATATATATATATATATATATATATATATAGAAACAATTAAATATTTCTAAAAAAAAGAAAATTTTCATTAACATTTTAAACAAGAAAAATATTTCAATTTAACGATTTTGTAATCTTATCCTTTCAAACTAGACAATTGATATGAATGTAGATTTTGTTATTTTTTTTGTTATGAAATCTATATATTCAGTTCTTTTGTGCAAAGTTACCAATCTATGGATAAAAAATAAAAGGCATTGATAATGCATTATGGCATAAATTTGATTGCCCTGTTTGAAGCTGAGAAGGAATAACTAAGTTTAAATTAAACAATCAGATGAAGGATTAGATAAATGTACAAACAATTGTAGATAAGATCAAAGTAGATCCAACTTTCACCATCATGGATGAGCTCATCTTCAAAATATATTGTTACACTGTTAGAGGTATCCATAATATTGGCATTATGCTAGTCGATTTCATTAAGAACAACAAGGTGTTCCTCAAGGGAAGTATCCACACACCCATAGTTGAATTTGCAACTCAGGAAGGAGTTGAATCTCTTCATTTCACTCATTCATTATGCCAACCTCTGCACTAGGCATGACGATCTCAATATTATCTTGTCATAAAGAGTGGGTACATTCTTTGGATTAGTGTTAAGGGTTAGTAGGGTAAATAATTTGCCAAATTTTCTTTGTTTTTTGTTTATTTTTTATGGGTTTTCTTCCTTTATAATAAATTTATCAAATTTGTGTTTAATGATAAATATTGATGGAATATCATTGTCTACTAAATGACATTCATAAGATCTTTGGTTTAATATCTATTTAGTAAAATATGTAATTCTACCTCAATTAATAATAATTTAGCACTTATCACATCTTTGGATATCACACATTGAAACTTTGTGTGCAAATACACATTTCACCTAGAATTTGTACTTATGTCTCTGCAATTGAAATAAACTTTTAGATTGAATAAAGATTTATTCATTAGATCAAATGAGTTAATTATTATCACTATTAATCCCTTCATTTTGGGTTCTCTCCAAATACTCCATGAATATCATATATATGAGATGATGAAATAACCTTCAACATCTTCTAGGACAACTTTATGTCCAAATCATTATTTTAGTTTAGAAAGTTATTACATTGAGAGGCATAACTCTTTCTTATCCATGTCATTTTAATGACAAGACAATGGATAATTTAAAATTAAGTTAAAAGACTAAAATTTAAATTAAAAAGAAACTTCCTATTATTATTATATGTTAAATGAAAAAAAAATTATATTTTGAATTGTAGATTTAAAAGAAACTTTTAATTTAAAAAAATATTTTTAAATCTACATTTAAAAGAAACTTCTATTTTTTTAATGCAAATAATTTAATATTTTAAAATAAGACAAAATTATAATAAATATTAACCATATGAAATTAATTGATCTATGCTAAAGGTAAAAAAGGTAAATATTTTTTAAATTTCATATCTCTAGCATCTTCTACATGAATTTTATTTATTTATAAAATATTGGTATGCTAGTTATTCTAAAAATGTAGACGTTCATCCATTTTTAAATATGGTGTAGAATCATACGAAAGATTTTGTGAATGGCAAATGACCTCTTTTATAATTCCTAAGTCATTATGGTATGTTTATTTTCATCATATCACATTGTGAATGTTGTTTCTCATACTACCTAATCTTTCTATCCTTTGCCATCCTTAGCACACAAGTAAAAAATTTCCTACAAAATTATATTTTCTATGACTATGTAATTTAGACATGTAATTTGAACGAATTTGATACTCATTAAACACCATATAATTATTTCTTATGTTAAAATCATTTAATTATTTTTTATTTTAAATTTACTTATTTATGATTTTAACCTAATAAATAACTAAGTGAGTGATTTTAAGTAAGTGATTATAACCTAACAAATAACTAACAAATAACTAATTTGATACTTACTATTGATTTCGATGGCAATATATATCAAACACCATATAATTATTTCTAATGTTAAAATCATTTAATTATTTTATATTTTAAATTTTTTTTTTTTTTTTAATAATAAAATCTATCAAGTATTTTAATTTAAAAGGTGAATATATTTAGAAAAAATAAATTATTGTTTACTTATATTTGTAAAATAATATTATTAAAATTTAGATATAATATATATCTTACAATTAATTATATATTGTAATATACTTTCTATTAAAATAAATTAAAAGTCAAAACATATAAATTATTATAAAAAAATTAAATATATAATTTATTATTTATAATATTAATTATTTTACTCATTATAATTTGTAAAAAATAAAAATATAATAAATGGAAAAAAAAGATAAAGTAATAGAAATTAAAAATTTAAACATATAAATTATTATTAAAAAATTAAATATATTATTTATTATTTATAATATTAATTATTTTACTCATTATAAGTTTTAAAAAATAAAAACATAATAAATGAAAAAAACGTATTGCAGGGCGGATGTAACGGATTGTACAGGCGTGGAAATGATTGGCGTGATGAGGGGCATGGCATGGGCTGGCCATTTTGTCCGCTGCATAGCCATTGCCATCGATGACATCTTGGATGGGGCACTGCTAGGCAAAGATTGTACATATACATGAATCATAACTATAAACAGTAAGAATATAAAATATATATAATATATTAAATATTTAATAATATTCATAAATAAAATATATATAATATAAATATATTAAAATATATCTAAATCTAAAATCTAATTTTTTCACACCATTCGACTTTCTAACTTTGACTATATGCATGTTTGAAAATTTTAAAAAATAAAATCATTAAAAAAAAATTATATAGAGAGGTACATCTCAATGTCCTGTCCTGCCTCTTATATTTAATTTATCACTCCAATCTGAGATGATCACCTTTTTTCGTAATTTCAAAACCAAATCATTGTATGTTTGACAACAACAAAAATAAATAAATAAATAATTCTGTAGTGCTCATTAAAAATCAGATTCTCGACGTTGTATATTATTTTTAAACTATTCAATACTCCATTCGAATTGGAGGCTGTCGAATTCGTCAAAATTTTCAAAAGCCATCATTTTACCCACCCACCTTGGCTTTTCCATTTTCCACTCTAATTTGCGTGTTGGAGAAGCAGAAAAATTTAATTTGTCAGTGGAATTTAACTGGAGTGTGTGCGTGCTTGACAATCCAAAGAAGGTAAGTGGAAAGGAAAAAGTGCTTGATAATAAAATATGATTTTTTTATTATGTTTTCTTAATACTAAATCATTATTAATATTATACTTTTATATTCTATAATAATGTAACAATAATTTATATTTTCAAATTTATAACATTAATTTATTATTTAATGTTAGAATCTTTTTAATATTTTTTTTTTGGGTGGTATTTTTTAGCTTTATTACTATGATTTAACTTCTAATTTTTATGTAAAGTTAAAATGTAAATTGTATCAATTTTATTTTTAATCTTTTATTTAAATTATAGTTTTAATTTTCAAATTTAATTTATTTAAGAATTTAACTATATTTATGTTCAATTTTATAATTAAAAAATTATTTGTTAATATTAAATTTATCTATTAAGTAATGTTATTATTGTTTGTAACATCAATATTTTATATTGTTATACTTTTTGATATTTAAATTTAGATTAAAAATAATTTTATTAAGTAATATAATATCATAAAATAAAATAATATGACATAAAAACATGCTACATTTAAAAAAATTTAATCTTGATATAATAATATTATATAGTTAAATGTTATATATTTAATTTTTATATAAAATTATTATTCAACTATATTTATTTCATTTTTTAAATATATAATATAATTTATACTTGCTATTATATACAATATTTTAATATTATAAATTATGATATATTATACTATATTATATATACCACTTCCTATATATTTATCTCTTCCTCTTTATATACATATCTCTTCCTCTCCCTCTCTCTCCCTATCACAAACATAACATCTGCATTTTATCAATGGATCCTTATTACTCTCTATCACTCAATATCACCATGTAGATCTATCTTTCCTTATCCATCTTCCTTTACATCTTGCCATCTATTTTGGTTTATACCCCCCCTCTATCTTTCCACCTTTCTCTATTTGTTTCTCTCCTTCTTTATCTTTCTCTATCTTCCTTCTACTCCCTCTATCTCTAAACATGTGTCCCTCTATTCATTTATGTATCTCCCTCTCTGTCCCTTCTTCCTTTAGATTTTCTATCTCTTCTTCTTTATATTTCCCACTTTATCTTCCTACCTCTCTATATCTATTTGTCTCCCTTTTTGTCTCGCTCTATATTCCTCCTACTCCCTCTATCTCTAGACATGTGCCTCTATATTCATTTATGTCTCTCCCTCCTTGTCCCTCTCACTATTCTTATGCCTCTATATCTATATCTCATTGTCTCTTTATCACTCTCTCAATACTTCTTGTCTTGAATATCCCTTTATCTCATTCTTGCTATTTCATCCTCTCTCTCTCTCTCTCTCTCTCTCTCTCTCTCTCTCTCTCTCTCTCTCTCTCTCTCTCTCTCTCTCTCTCTCTCTCTCTCTCTCTCTCTCTTTATCTATACCTTTTTATCTTTATCTCCTTACCCTCTCTCTCTCTCTCACTTTTCCTCACTCCATCTCTCCCTCTCTCCCTATTATGAACATAACATAAGCTTAATTATCTTCTCAACCCATATTCTTTATTTCACTCATGATTGGATATTTCTAAGTAGATGCATAGTTGATTTGAAGATCAATTTTTCATTAAGACCTTTGTTGCACAAACAACATCACTTGCTAAATGACCTATCAATTGACCTTATTTAATACACAAGAGTATGCAACCAATAGACCAAAAAATTCACTAATTGACCTTCCACACCTCTTTGACATACCAATTGCACACTAAAGTGCAGTTGCTAGTTTTAGGCTAATGTCAAATCACTCCGTCAATTGTCTTCTTTCACTTTCATAGCTAAAATATATGTGTTTGTTTCAACATCAAAACAAAAATGGTGGCAAACAAAAAGATAGTTGTCTTCAAGTACTAGACAAGATAAAAGCCACATAACATCAATCACTAAGATCCTTATGAAATCTAAACAACAAGCAATCCTTTTTATTATTTTCACAAAAAACAATAACTCATCAATTTTTAGCAAATAGGCAGGGACTCCATCTCTATCACAACTCTTGTCTTTAATGTAATTTTAATTTAATTTTTTAGGTTTGCTTCTAAAAATATTTAGTTTTAAGTTTTTTTTTTATATATTTCTAATTATTAACAATTAGTAAGGAGGATAGTAGACAAGACTTGGCTGACATGATCAATTCTTTGAGCCTTTTGGACCTGGATCTTATTGGTCCAATAGATGCAGTGGGGAGGATCTCATTTAGGTTAAGCTAGATAGGGGCCTTGTCTCTCCTGATTGGATACAAAATGCTTCACGTAAACTCAATAAATTTCCCCGAGTTGAATCAAATCACTTCCTTATTTGACTTTCGGTGACTCCGTTGTTTGGAAGAAAGGTGTACCCCTTCAGATTTGAGAAAATGTGGCTAATGGCCCCCGACATCCAAGATAAAATTATGGAGTGGTGGAATATTGATATCCAGGGTACGGCCATGTTTCGTATAGTCAAGAAGCTATCCAATGTCGCCCAATATTCAACGATGGAACAAGTCCTCTTTTGGTAATATCTTCAAAATTAAAGATAAGCTCAAACTGGATCTTGGGGAGGTTCAAAAGCATATCCAAGATTTTGGGTTTGATAAAGATGTCTCAAACAAAGAAATTGAGATTTTAACTAAATTGCATGATATTATTTCCAAAGAGGAAAAATTCTGGAAGCAGAGATCTAGAGCCTTATGGCTTAAAAGTGGTGACAAAAACACTAAGTTTTTTCATATGACGACCCTCAAGCACAGGGTTGCTAATAGAATCAATAAAATTCAAGTTGGCCAGAGATGGGTTGACAAGCATGAAGAGATTTGCCAGGAAGCCATCAATTATTTCACTAATCTTCTTTCGGTCGATGATCCTCTTGACCGTCTAGCCCAAAATGAGATCTTGTGGGAGGTTCCCAACATTGTCTCTCAGGATATGAACTTGGAGCTTACCAGAATATCCTCTCATGATGAAGTTCATAATGCGGTCTTCTCTTTTGAAGGTAACAAAGTCCCTGGCCTTGATGGCTTCCCTTTGTTTTTCTTTCAAAACTTTTGGCAAATTATATGCTCTGATGTGGTCACTGCGGCACAAGAGTGTTTTGGGTCCCACTCTCTCCTGAAGGAGTTGAATGCCACCATCTTCGTCCTCATCCCCAAGAAACCTAATGCCTTCTCTTTTCAGGATTTTAGACCTATTAGTCTTCGCAATTATATATATAAAATTTTCACCAAAATCGTGGTTTTCAGACTTAAGAATTTCATCCCTTCTTTAATTTCAAAACATCATAATAGGTTTGTTCCTAGGAGACAGATCTTGGGTTTCGTTATTGTGGTGCATGAGAACATCCACTCCTTATCTATCAATTAAAAACCTGGGTTTTATTTTTTCTGAAATTGGACTCGTTGAAATCTTTTGATAGAGTCAACTGGACTTTTCTTTTCCGAATCCTTAGGGCATTTGGATTTGGAGATAACTTCATCCAAATTATTGAAAAATGTGTGTCCACCCCCAAATTTTTAGTCTTCATTAATGGAGCTACCTCTGGTTTCTTCTCTACGTCAAGGGGCATTAGATAGGGGGATCCTCTATCTCCTTTCCTTTTCATTATGATGAGTGAAGCTCTCAGTAAAATTATCCAGAGGGAAGTAAGAAAAGGCAATATTATAGGATTACGACCCTCCTCTCAGGCCTCTTCATTCTCTCACCAATAATTTATGGATGATACTTTGTTGATGGGGGAAACTTCAGTTAAAGAAGCTAAGAGTTTAAAAAAGACTCTGGATACTTATGAACAAGGCACTGGGCAAAAAATTAGCCTAGCTAAAAGCTCAATTTTTTTCTTTAACACCCCTGAACATAGGGAAAAGAAGATTGCCTCAATTCTAGGGTGTAAAGTTGGAATTCTGCTCAACTCTTATTTAGGTCTTCTCCTCTACCATGGTTCAGCCCTAGATTCCTTTTGGGCGAACCTTATTGATAGATTCAAGAATAAGTTGGTTGGGTGGAAAGGTGCTTTGTTAAGCTAAGCTAGTAAGATACAACTACTCAAAGCTTCACTACAGAGCCTCTCGGTTTATGCTATTGGTTTATTCAAAATCCTCGCCAAAATTGCTGGTAAATTGGAAAGAATTCAAAAAAAATTTGTGGACAAGGACTGAAACTAAGAATAGATTACATCTTGTGGCTTGGAATCAATTTTTCCTTCCCAAGTCCACGGGGGGACTGGACATTAGAAATCTAATAAATTTCAATAAAACCCTGATGGCCAAGCAACCGTGGAGATGTCTTAAAGAGAATAGTGAATGGATTGACATTTTCAAACATAAATACCACATTCTAGATATCCAAAACACTCTAGAATCTTATGACCTACCAAACCCTATATCTGATTTATGGATCAATTTCTTTGGCTCCTCCAAAGTTATATTGCATGGTTGTAGATGGGTGTTGGGGAATGGTACCAAAATCAAGTTTTGGGAGGATCAGTTGACTGGTGATGGCCCCCTATCAGATTTTGTTTGGGCTCCTCCTTTCAAATAATTATGTCTCAGAAAAATTGGCTCCTGGGTGGCTGATTATATTAGAGATGGAGCCTAGTTAGATCTCAAGTGTGTGGATAATGCTTTGATACCTATGCAACCTTGGTTAAATTGTATTCATATCTCCCACTCTCACGTGGAGGATGAAGTGTTCTAGAATTTCTCCTCTTCTGGGAAATTCAAGGTTGTTGATGCTTACAAGTTCATCTCTAGAAAATTTTCAACCCCCCCCCTTCTGGGCAGGTATTTGGAATAAGCTCTTAATTCTGAAAATTGACATTTTTTTCTAGCTGTTTATGCAAGGTAAGATTTCTACCATTGACAATATTTGCAAAAGAGGTCTTCCTCTTACTAATAGATGCTTCCTTTGCAAAGAAGAGAAGGAAAATGCTAGTCATTTGCTCCTACACTTCTCTTTTGTCAGGGATATCAGGAATTTCTTCCTTGATATCTGGAACACTAATTGGGTCTTCCCTGATTCTGTTCAAAGGTTGTGGTTTGAATGGAAGTTCCCCTTTGTCAATCAGGCTTTGGGAGTCCTCTGGATTATGTCTCTTCCTCATATTTCTTGGGGTATTTGGAAAGAAAGAAACAATAGAGCCTTTAGAAATTTGGAATATTCTACGCTTTTTGTGGCTATTAGAATTCGTAATTCTACCAAGGAGAATTTTCTACACTCCTTCCCCAGTAGAAGGAATGACCAACCCTCCCGACTCTCTAGGAGGAATGGGATACTATCAAATGGTGGAAAATTGATAGGAATATTGTCATTCCAGTGTACAAAACAAAGCAGTGTAGACAAAATGTTCTTTGGCATCCCCCCCCTATGGGATGGATCAAAATCAATGTGGACGGGGTGACTAAAGGGAATCCTAGGCTGGATGGATGCAAGGGAGTGGCTATGAATCATATGGGTCTACTCGTGTCTATGGTGGTGCTCCGTCTAGGCACCCAGTCCAACCACTTTGCGCAGGCGAGTGTTGCCCATATTGGGTTACACATGGCTAAAAGGGAAGGTTTTAGAAAGGTCTGGATGGAGTCTGACTCACTAAACATTGTCAATTATTTGAATGGGTGTACAGATCCTAGCTGGACTATTGCTAACCTGATCAAGTATTGTCGAGATATAATAAATGAGTTGGATGAATTCAAATTTTGTACATCTTTTAGGAAGGCAATAAAGTGACAGATCTACAAGCCAATATGGCGGTGGGCTACGTGGTGGCTAAATTGTGGAGCAGTAGGGACTCTTTCCCAAAAAACTTGTGCAAACTGTCTTGTGATGATTTCATCCACTTGCGGTAATTAATGAATTTTAATCATGATTTTATTGAGTTATTGGGGAAAGGACTTCTTTTTGTTTTCCCCATCTGAAGATCTAGAAACTTCCCTTGTGCCTAGATTTTTTGTCTAATTGTGTGGCCCATTTCCTACTACTATTCAAAGACTTCTCTGGTGTGGCCCATTTCCTGCTTTTGTTTGGCAACCCGGATCATTATGGGTGGGGACAAGAATAGGTAAGAACCACCTACTTTTGAGATATGGAAGAAAAATAAGGAGGTGTGGTAGGAAATCGTTGACGAGGGAATTGTCCCCTTCTTGGAAAGACTCCATGGCCCTTCTCCTCAACTCATGGAAACGTTTTCCAATGGGTGGAAGAAAGGGGTTCTGAGGGCTTATGGTGTTGATTACTAGCTGGACAAAACCCTGGTAGCTACGGTTACTGGTCTGGCGATGAATGGCAGAAGATTCTATAGAGACAACAAAACAGGGGAGGAAGACTTGGCGAATTTTTTCGACAAAGACAAGGAGTGCTCAAGAGTTAACAAAATGGCTGATGGTGGCTACAACAGGAAATATATTATGGCTCCCTGGGTGGATATGGCTAAATTCATCATGAGGTATATTACACTTGATGGCAGATATGCCAGTATCTTTTCTTTCCATTTTACCATTTTGAATAACTTTAGGCATGGTAAAATCATTTCTATTCCTTTCTATTTGGCCTCCTCTTTGGAGAATAGTCTTGAAAAATATGTGGAGAATCCAAATAATCTTGTCCTCCATGAAGGGCTTATTGTGCTCATCATGGAGTACGCTAAGACCCTTGAAGTTGTGCCCTCTTTCTCTAAGAAAGGCCAACATACTAATATTCAGGAAGTCTTTGATTTGGATATGGAAGTGGAGGATAGTGGGAGTGCCAAACCTTTTGATGACCTTGATTATAAGCCCGTGGAAGAAGCCCAGATGGGCAGCCAACAAATATAAATCTACTAGCAAACTGATTTCTAAGGCCAAGCCTCTTTCTAAAAAGAAGCTTGTGACTAAGGAGTATGGTCTAAAGACTTCAGACCAGGAAATCAAACTGGACATTCCTCTTAATGTCCTGAAGGAAAAGCAGGGGACTATGCCTAAAGAAGTGAACAATGGGTTACAAAGGAATGGTACTCTAATGAACCTGGTGATGGAAGTGACCAGAAGCCAGGAGAGTTGCTAGAAGTGGGTGGAGAAAGAAATTGATACCCTCAAAGTAGGGGTTAAGGAGATAATAGATATCTTCACAGCTTTGCCAAAGCCTACAAAATCTGAGAACCTCATGATCATGACCCAGAAGCTCTCCCAAGATGTCGAGGTTATGAAATGCAACCATGAACAAAGAATTGAAAAGGTTGAATAGTCTATGGTGAAGATAAAGAAAAACCTCAAGAACTTGGTCAACATAAGCAAGGAGGCTATAAATAATAGTATGGAGGGGCTCGAAAAGATCAATGTCATGGTTGTGGAGTACAAATCCATTGACAGTGATCTTGAGAAAGATCTTAGAGGTGAAGACATTGTTGTTGGTGGCAACAAAACCACAGGCCCTATTTCCAGGACCAGAAGTAGGAGCAGCAATAAGGGCACCTATAGATTCATTATGGAGGAATTGGAGGAAATCAATAAAATTACCATCGAGAAGAACAAGGAGCCAGTGCACTCTCCTATTTGAGTGCTTTTATTTTGCTGTCTGTGTCTCTTTTTTCTTTCATGTTTTTTCTACGGTGCTCCCCTATTTTGTTGTTGGTTTCTGTTTGTTTGGCAGATGACCAACTTTTGTAAAACTTTTGGTTTCGGTTCCATATAAAACTCATTTATCTTTATCAAAAACAATTAGTAAGGAGGGAGATCACTTGAATTATAACATAGAAATAAATATTAGATTTGATTAGAATTCTACATTAGACATTGAAATCCAAAAATATAGAATCATCTCATAATTCTATATAAGATTCTGAATGATGATCGTATCTAAATTATTCACATTTTTGTACTAAAGAAACAAATTCATAAACAATGGCAACGTTTATTTTTATTGTAGCTTCTTTAGGTATGTATCTAAAACCCTCACCTTTTAATGTTTATCACTATATCCAAAAGAAATTATATCTCTATTAACTTTTTTTAGCTGCGAATTATCAATATTAGTACTAATTTCAATCCTAGCTTATAATTGTACAGGTCATATTAATTTTATAGTAAATTTCATCACATTATAATAATAATGTTGACAATGATGATGATGATGATGATGATGCTTCAAATCTATTTTCAAGAGTTTGGACAAAGAAAGCAACCAAGAACGAAGGCACATATCAATATAGTTGTTGAATTTTGTCCTAGTTAGTCTCTATCTTTTATCATTTGGCGAAAGATTATGTACCTACTCAAGGATGTCCACAAGTGACTAGAAGAGCCATGATGCGCATTATATTTTATTTTTATTTTTGTTTGTGGTGTGAACCAATGAAGTTCTGGGGTAGGTGTTATGGGTATCTTTGATAAGATCTTTCATATTCTGAATGCCACACATACCTCGACTCCTAGAATTATTCCTAGAATGGAGGTTTCACTCCTAGTTTACTACATATTTGTTTCTTCAATGAGATATCTTTACATCTTGGTTCCTTATACCATGATGTGCAAAACTCCACTGTTACATAATAAGGCTTAGTGATGAATATATTCCACTTTGAATAAAGGCACAAAAGTTCATGTATCCATCATCAATCTTTCCATTTCATTTTCTTATCTCATCATGCCAATTTTGTCTCAAGATCATTCTCTCATCAAACATCTTTTATCAAATCAATTATGTCATTCACTCATCTAACATGTTCTTTCATCAATTCTCTCTAATATTTCATTCTCATATTTACTAACTCTAGATGGTAGGTTTATGAAAGTATATGGGTATCATTTTCTCCTGTTAAATCATTTTAGGCATAATGATAAGGTGAATTTCCCTTACTTCTTTCTTTGTTCTATGAATGCCTCCCTAAAAGCCTACAAAGAAAATCCTCGAGGTGATACTGCAATGCACCAGGGACTTATGGTCCTCATTTATGACCATTTAAAGGCCAGTAAAATCAACTGGATGAAGCTCTCTGTGGATTCGGAAGAAGAAATGTCTGATTCTGATTTCTCGGAGGAGGAGGAATCAGACTATGATTCCTCGACTGATAATGAGGAAAGCTCTGATGACTCAGAGTATGAGAGTAGTAAGAAGAGGAAATCAAGACCCTCTTCTTCTAAGAGCAAAAAACCTCAAAGCAAAGCCTTGATTAGTATTTCTTCGGAAGAAGAGTACTCTGATTTCCCTGAGGAGAAGAAGAACCCTAAGGGGGTGCTAAAGAAAAAAAGTAAGAACCAAGCCCAAACCAGGAAGAAGCAAATGAAAACAGAGGAGATTGGCAAAGATCCGGAGGAGACTGGCAAGGAACTAGAAGATGACAAGCAAACAAGGACCCTGGAAGCTGAACACAACCTGGATATGGAGACTATGGAAGAGACTCTTAGGGCAGCCGACACTATTTCTGCCCTCCATATCTCTAAAGATGAATAGATAACCCCTAGTAAAGTGACTCCCTCTTCTGGCCCTCCTCCCAAGGCCTTGAATGGTTTTATGAAAACCATAGAATGGCTTATTGATGGGAATAAGAAAACTGTGGATGAGTACAAAAAACTCTGCAACAGAGTCCTGATCTTGGAGACCATTAACATTGGAGAGGGGAACACTATGACCGACTATATCGAGGATCTGAAGAACACAATTGCTAAAGTGGAAGACATCAGGATGCCTTTAATCCCTAGTTTGAGAAAATTGAAAAGGAGATACAAGACAGAAAAACCCTGGAGGAAACTAGTGAAAAAAAGCTCTCGGACACAATCGCCAAAGTGGACAAGATAGGGGAGTGCCTCAAGAACATTGCGGAGTAGAGCCTCAATATTTTGAAAATCTCAGCCAATAACACCCATACCCTCATTAGCAAGCTTGATCACAAAAAGGATATCCAAGAAATTGACCTGGATACAGAATGAACAGGGGAAGCCCAAGGTCCTAGAACCCGCACCCGTGGGAAGAGGAAGGAAAAGAAAGTGAATAAGGACCTGGAGGAGCTGAAAGCAGTTGGGGTGACCTATGATGAGCTGGTGACAAAGGAAAAGGATCTGCTAAAGAAAATTACTATGTAGTGTCTCCTTGGGTTCTTTGTTGTTTTTTGTTGTTTAGCTGCTTTTTCTGTTCACTGGTCTTTTGACCAGACGCTCTGTATGTGGACTCTATTCTCTCAGCTTTCTTTCTAACTATGTTGTAATGGTTTCGAGTCCTTAAAACCCATTTTTCAATCAATCAGAACATTCCTTCAACTTACTAACATTATCATTAAATTGGTCTCAATTTCATAATTTTTTGACTAATTTTTTGAGGGGGCATATTAATACCCTTAGCGTCATCAGGGCATACTAAGGCATAAATTTTTTCGCTTTCTTTGAAGCAACATCATTCTGACATTGTCTCAAAGAGGGGCAAATGTAGACACCTAAAAAATGTCTCATTAATCATGTACTAATTATTCCTCTAATTGATTACGTAATTCTTTAATTCTTTAATTATTTAATTAATTTAATTAATCTTATTCTTCTAAATTCACATTTCTTTATCATCCTACTAATTATTCTATTTCTATTTTTAATCAATTTATCATTGAACCCTTTTGTTAATATTAATTAAATACTTAATTATTTAATTAATTTTGATTTTAATCCTTAAATTTAAATAATATTGAATTATTTAATTAAATTCAATTTCTAAATAATTAAATAATTTCTTATTTAATTAATTCATTCATTCCTCAAATTCAAATTCCAATTTCCCCAAATTCTATAATTTCATCTAGTTTCATTAATTCCTCTAACTCAAATTCATATTCATATTCTTCCAATTTCATCTAATTTAAGTTACATGTGCATTTCAATTTCATTATTCGAAATCAAAGTCAAAGACATGCAAAAATCAAATTGAAAATATAAATCAAATTTGCACAAATTCGAAGATAAAGTTGAATTTAAAATAAATTCAAATATTTAAATCAATTCTCATGCAAAGAATAAATTAAAAATCTAAATCGAGTTAAAGCACATGCTAAATTAATCAATTATCTTTCCAATCTTTATTTCTATCTTCTAATTTTATTTTTTCCAAAAAGCTTTCAATCAGTCATCTCAAGTTAACAATTCAATCTATTTTAATTGATCAATTCAATTAATTGATTAATTGCATCATTCTTTAATTTTCCTCCAATTATTCTTTTTCATCTTTCAATCAGCTTTTCTCTCAATCAGTTAACTCGTTTATCTAATCAATCAATTAAGTTCCACCTCTTAATAATTTTCTTCCACCTCCAAATCAGCTTTTAGCTGACTTGAGTTTCACCTCTCAAACAACCTTCTCCAAAAATCTATAAATTCAGCATCAATTCTCCACTTTCAACAATCAAGACCTTCAGAATCTTATGTCATTTGCAGGTTAGCAACACAATATCTGAGAGCCATTATACCAAAAGAAGAAGAAGAAGAACAACAACAATGGAAGCCATTTGCATTTACGGAATAGAGAGTTTTAATTAGATATTTTACATCCTTATTGTCATGCATGCAATATTTCATTGGTTTGTTTAGAATTCGTTAATTAGATAGGGATTCGTGATTTCCCTTTGATTCTATTTAATCAATGATGAATTTTATTGATATACAACAGCATCCCTATGTGTAATAGAATCAAAACAAATAAAAAAAAAGCCACGAGCATAGGGGTAAATTTTACTTAAAACCAATAGATTTCAAAGATAAAAAAATCTAGGAATGTAGTGCAAGGAGTGATGACCACAAGAAGTTAAACCCTCCAATAAGCACCAACTTCTTGAAATAGGAAATGTAGTTCAGCACCTCGTATACAACTATAACCTCTAGAATATAGGAAACAAAAGGGAAGGCATTTTGCAGCCTGGGTAGAAGACCCCTTCAAGTGTTTTCATAGGAAATACAAAGAGGAATTTCTAAGAGGAGAGCTAATAGAGGCATTTGGGATGGCAAGAACATTAGCAGCAATGGGTAATGTTTTCTTAGAAGGGAACAAAGGGTATGAGTCAGAGATGTCAACCACCACCTTACAGGTAGTGGAGTCGTTACTCCTTGTAACCAAGAGTGGGAGAGAAGTGTTTGAAATTGGGGAGTGAGAGAGACCATGGACAAGAGTTGTAGACAAGAAATTATAATACCTTGTGACTTCAAAGCTGTTAGTGTTAATAATTAGTATGGATACTTGACTTGGAAATATATTCTTTAGATCTAAAAGGAATCAAATCATGTGATGTCACATCTATAGACAAATAAAACATGACTTAGTGCATAACAATCAATCTAATTCTTTTTGGGGCCAATTTGGAGACCTCAATGAAAAACATACTAATATGGCATCATTTTTTATGATATAGACTTCAAACCTTAGTTATAAGCAAAGGGAAAGGGATTTACAATTTTTCATGTAATATTTTGAAAGTTGCAAAGTTAAGATGCTCAACTATTTGATCTTCTGCCCTAAAACAATTCATACATTACATTTTAAAAATAAATCTTAAATCTTTTGTTTGAATAAAAAAAATTGCACTCTAGTACTAACATAATGTGATGATTATTTTGTGACTTTATTATCTTTATTATCAAAGTTCGAACCTCACTTATAAGATATTGTTGAATATTTATATTGAAGATGAGTTCCCCATTTGCAGCCTCATCAATTCAGAATTAAGAGTAAAAGTGGTGTACCCTTACAACTTTTTCAAGTGGATTCGTGAAACATGGGGTGGTTAATCACTGGCAATGGCTACGCAGTGGACAAAATGGCCCACTGCCATGCCTTCTCCATCTGATGCCCCCATGCCATCCCATGCCATCACGCCAGTCAATGGCCATCCAATCAAAGGCAAATGGTCCCTTTCACCCGTACATCACACGGAGCTCCCTGCCATTAATCCTGAATGCCCGGTTTTATATAACTCATACTGCTAATTCGTCAAATATGAAATAAGCTATTGAAAATGGAGATTCAGAATTGACACAAGTTCTTGGCTTCATAGATTTTTCATTATTGTTAAATATATATCTTATATAATAATTTTTGTATTTTTATTATTTGCCTTTTGTTTATACTTATTTTTTTAATGATTAATTATTGTTTAAACTTATGTTAATGAATTTTAAATTACTAATCAATTATATTTTTAAATATTTGTAGGCAACTAAAAGCTATTTCCAAATCAGACATCGTGAGGCAACGCCATCTCTACATATTGCACACCAAAAATTAGATAAGTTTGTCCATAGTAGCTTTCTTCTTCAATCTTTAAAATGCATTATCTTTCATGTAATAACCCCATTTTCTATGAATTTAAAAAAAAAATGTTAATTTTTTTATAAGGAGTTCAATGGTTTGGTTAATTTTTTAGTTTGATGTCTTATAAATTGTATGTTTTTAATTTGTCATTTAATCCAACTTACTCTTGTCTTCGAAGTGTCATATCATAACTTGATCACATTATTGTAGACATTTATATCATAGGTTTGATCACCATCTCATTTTGTCCTATCAAAAGGGCATCATGTATTCATTGGCCTCCATATCTGAGATATAGACATCATAACATCTTATGTCTGCATCCTTATACACTTCCATTATTATTCTTTTTGCAAAATAGGTTGAAACCTCCATAAACATTTATCTCCTAGGTCAAACCATCACATATATATCACCACATTTAATCAAAACCATTTACATGTAGACATGATCAAACATGATCCTTCATCTTGGATAGTCAAATTTTATCCAAAAATAACTAAGAAAAATGAAAAAATGAAAAACCTAAAATAAAATAAGAAAAGTAGAGTCCATAGGCACATGCCATTCATTACTAAACCACACAAAAGGAAAAACATGAAACAAAATATCTTACATCCACTTGTAACCAAATATCAAACAAACCTTTGAACCTTTGAACCACAATATATGAAATTCTATATTATCGAGGATTTAATCATATTTCTATAATTTCAATATTAGTAAATTATGTATAATTTCATATATTGTGGTTCAAAGGTTCAAAGTTTTGTTTGATATTTTGTTACGAGTGGATGTAAGATATTCAACATTAATAATGATTTTTAATTTTTCATTTAATCCAACTTACTCTTTTTTTTGAAATGTCATATCATAACTTGTTCACATCATTGTAGACATCCATATCGTAGGTTTGATCACCATTCATATTGTTGCCATCCGTTTTTCCTATCAAAAGGGCATCATGTATTCATTGGCATCCATATCTTAGGATATAGACATCATAATATCTTATGTTTGCATCCTTATACACTTCAATTATTATTCTCTGTGCAAATTAGGTTGAAACCTCCATAAACATTTATCTCCTAGGTTTAGACCCATCATAGTATGCATCATTTATATATATATATCATAACTTCTTATCATATCATATACATCCAACCTCCCCCATTACACACATAGACTACTAACATTACATTTACATCCACACCATAACCTCATATCCTACCATCATTATATCCCACAAAATAATATATACATAATATCAACACATTTGATCAAAACCATTTACATGTAGACATTAAACATCACCCTTCATCTTTGATAGTCAAATTTTATTCAAATTTTTTTTAAAAAAAAAAAAAAAAGTAAAACCTAAAAGAAAATAAGAAAAGTAGAGTCCATACGTGCATGCCACTCATTACTAAACCACACAAAAAGAAAACTATGAAACAAAATATCTTACATCCACTTGTAACAAAATATCAAACATACCTTTGAACCAAAATATATATGAAATTCTATATTATCGAGGATTTAATGATATTTCTATAATTTCAATATTAGTAAATTATTTTTTATGGTTTCTATTTCTATGATTTTTGCAACATGTCATTGAATTTCATTCTAATATTATTTTGAAACTCAAAAGAAAGTGTGAACACTAAGGCAAAGAGAATTGTGTTATGGAGATTCGAAAAATTAATGTAATTGTTCCAACATATTTGAATAAGATAGAGGGTCACTAACTATCTTAATATTATTCAGAATGGGTAAAAACAAAAACAACAAATGGAAATCACTTATCGAACTAGGTGTCCAAGATATTCCAAACCAAGGAAATCATTTCTCAAGTGATGACCTTGAATGGACACCTATTGGAGTTGGTGGTCAAATGGACTTATGTGCTACAATCCCTCTTGAAAGGCTCCCTCACTTTGTCAAAGGAGAAGGATTGTTGGATAGCACAAAGACAAACTTTGTATGCAAGAAGCATAGAGATTCAAATTCAATGTATTTCTTCATAGATATTTTTTATTTATTGATATAGTTTATTCATGTGCAGTATGAGTTATATACATTGCTTGTATTCAATGGCCAATGTTATCCCCACTCAGACATTTCGACAAGCCAATCCAAGTATTAAATAATATAATATTCTTCATATTAATTACATAATGTGGCTTAACGGTTGAACATTTTATCTAAGTTGATGTGCATGTTTTTGCAGTTTTAAATGATCAACAAATACATGAAGAACATATGTTGCCCTTTCCTACGGATCTTAACCAAACAACAACAATGGATGCAATGCAAACTAGAGATGGT
Source organism: Cryptomeria japonica (assembly GCF_030272615.1). Lineage (NCBI taxonomy): Eukaryota > Viridiplantae > Streptophyta > Pinopsida > Cupressales > Cupressaceae > Cryptomeria > Cryptomeria japonica. The sequence continues at coordinate 766,828,638 of NC_081407.1, read as the reverse complement.
AATAAAATTGAAAATTAAATTTCAATCAAATTTTGGATCTTTAACTTCTAAATTAATTTTATTTAAGTTGACATGTTAAATATGCATGTTATTGCAACTTTAAATGATCGGGAAAAAAATGATGAATTGAACTTCAATCAATAATGAGTCTTTTACTTGTAAAAACATTATGAATTGAACTTCAATCAATAATGATTCTTTTACTTGTAAATTAATTTTATAACTAGCTCATTATATGTGCAGGTATTGATGATACTATAATGGAGGATCGTGGTCAATATTTTCCTAGATAACCATTATGGTGTATGATACTTTATTGTAATGGGTTATTTATTGAGTGTGTAAACTCTATTTAGAAATTGGATCTTGGATGGAGTGGCTTGTTTTTTCAAGCTATAGACATTATTTGCATACTATATTTTTGAGTTGGACTACTATTGTGTATGTGAGAAATTGGCTAAATCCATTATGAATTTTATTCATTTTATGCCATTAGCATGCAATTTTCTTTGGGTCATGTTATTTTTACATGATACTTCAAATATGTTTTGACATCTAACATGTCATGTGTTGTGTAAATTTTTAATGATTTTGAGGTGTACACCAAAGAAATTGTCACTTGGTTAAGAATGCAAAACTATAAACATTCACCAAAACTAATAGAGACATGAACTAACTTGTCTACAACCCTTGATAGTAAACAAGTCATTAAAACACTATATAGGTGTCTAGTAGGATTTTGATTTATTTGACTAGTACTTTTCCATACATATCTTATCCAAATAGAATCTTGTCCCAATTTAAAACTCATTCAAACTAATAATTGATTTAACTATGAACTGGGTTCTATTTACATCTTCAAGGAAAACATAGAACTTCATATTGAAATATTCAAAGCATCTCCATTTTAGAAAAGAAAAGGCATCATTAAAATGAGAATATTGTTTATTTTATTCTATCGAATTAACAAGCATGAGTATTTGGTTCTATTCTTTATAAGTAGGGCAAGATGTATAATTCACTTATTTTTCTATTTATCTTATATCATAGTCCAAAAACAAGTTGTCTAGAGCTTGATCTGGTATAACTAAGTTATCAATGATAAACATAGGTACAACAATAAATGAGAGAAAAAATGGTTAACTTATTCATGTATGAAACATTAATTTAATTTTATGAATAATACCACTTTTATTGTATAAAAAAATTCTATTTAATTTTGTATAAATCATTAATTTAATTTAAAATTATTAGTACATTAAAAATATAGTCGTTGAATAATTTAAAATTATTAGTGCAATCGATTGATAGAATATATGTTAGAAAAATTAAAATATAAACATGGAAAAAATAATGATATATAATGGTTAAAATAGTAATTAACAACCCGTTTAAATAAATTCACTAAAATGAAAATATATTTTTACGTACAATGACAATCATTATACATTTATTTGGATTAAAAAAGAAACATGTTGAATTAATATATTTATTTTGATAATATTTACTTTTTTAAATCAACATACATTTTTTCCAAATTTCTTAAAAAATAATTCAATTGAATAAAATAATCGAAAAACATGGAAACAAAATTTTTGAAAAAAATATTTTAAAAAAATTATAAACATTTTATTTTTATTAATATTTTTTAAAGCAGGTAAACTACACGTTGAGGATTGATGGGAGGAAGAGCACGTAAAACCGGGCATTCAGGATTAATGGCAGGGAGCTCTGTGTGATGTACGGGTGAATGGGACCGTTTGCCTTTGATTGGACGGCCATTGACTGGCATGATGGCATGGGATGGCATGGGGGCATCTGATGGAGAAGGCATGGCAGCAAGCCATTTTGTTCGCTGCGTAGCCATTGCCGTTAATCACTATAATATTTGACGTCATTTTTACGCACCGATTTCCCAATTTATATATTCCTCCTTCACCTCAGAGCTTCATGCCTTGCTCGTGTTTCATGATGCTCTTGTAGTCTGAACTTACCCTACCATGGCTCCGCTTTTCTTCTCCCCTTTAATCACGCTTTCCATCTTATCAGCCTCCACTCTTCCTCACTCGCACGATACTCTCTCTCATCATCAACAACAACAGTATTTGCTCTTGCAATTCAAAGCTACCATTTTGAACAACACTACTTCTCTGCCCAATTGGAATCCTCTTCACCACCTCTACAATTGGACTGGCATCACCTGCGATCGCTCTTCTTGCTCTGTCGTCGCTCTCGATTTATCCAGCATGAACTTACACGGCACCATCTCCCCTGTCCTAGGGAATCTTTCCGCTCTTCAATCCCTAAATCTCTTCGGCAATGTCCTCACTGGTACCATTCTGGAGTTTGTGTTACCTGGATCTCTCCTTTAGCCAACTCCATGGCAGCATTCCGGTCGGGCTGAGTCTCCTCACAAATCTGAAGATCTTTTATTTGGGAGTAAACAATCTCACCGGTGCCATTCCTCCCTCTTTAGGAAATCTATCTGCCTTACTTGAATTGGATTTGGGAGTAAACAATCTCACAGGCACCATTCCGCCCACTCTCTCCTCTTGCCGTGGTTTTTATGACCTGAGACTCACCTATAACCGACTGCATGGCACCATTCCACATGAGCTGAGTCTTCTCATGAGCTCAAAGATCTTGGAGGAAACAATCTCATCGGTGCCATTCCCAATGTTTTAGGAAATTTGTCCGCCTTAGTTGAATTGGAATTGGTGGTAAATTATCTGAGTGGTATCATTCCTCATGAATTGGGCATCTTCCCTCCAGAGAGTTTTTTAGTGGTGAATCTTTGCCAATTGGCGAATTTCACACGAATAGTCTTGGGCACCATCATGGTCAAATCGCTTGGAATTTCAGGGTTAACAACACACTGTAGAAACTGGCTATGCCAATGACCACACCCCATCGACGTGCATGCTCGTAATATTCGCCTGGAATCACTCGGACGTGGGTTTTAGATCACCTCCGCTATTCGCTAGCAATAGCTAAATGACCACATACCCAAGACCTAATTTGCCAATGGTAAATTACATGTTCATTGCATGTGTCTGCCAAATTCGCTAATATAAAATAAAACATTATAAGCATTCGAGGACCCATTTCGCCCCGCTTAAATTAAACGTTCATTGCACGCCTGCGCAATTTGCCAAAAATGCAATTAAATTAAATGTTTATTGGCAATTGCGACACCTGGGCCCCGTGCAATTTGCCAAAAATGCAAACATGGATTTCTATAAATACACTATTTCTTACACTCTTTCTTACAATTTGTCCATGTCTGATTAGTAAATTGGGAGCTCTCGGAGTCTCAAGTCTTGATTCGCATTCTGCAAATTGAGTTGGAAAGTCGAAGTTCATTGTAGGGCAGAGGGCCAGAGTTACAATCTTGCAACACAGGCCCAAGCATTCATTCCTGATTCCTGATTCAGAGAATTGAGAAGGCATAAAGGTGAGTAATCATTTCTTCATACTTGATAGTATTAGTTTTAACTTTTAATTCATAGTGAGAGGTCAAGACTCAAGATGTCACAGTCAGACATGGGTGAGACTCCTCAAGGTGGTGAAGGGATTGGGATGTCAGATAAGGGTAAGACACCTCAGGGCAGTGAAACCGAAGGGATTGGGAGGCCATCAAAACACCCAAAACTTAAACTTAAAGATAGTACCATAAAGTTTTTTTTTTGGAATTGGCAAAGTTTCTGGTCCATCAACCTCTGGAGTTGTAGAACCCATTGAGGAATTGGCAAAGGTGGGATTGTCAATGAGTTAAATGCACCAAATGAGGATGACAATACTGACATGGCAGAAGATATTCTAAGGGATACACACAATGAGATACCATTGGCGAATGCAAATGCTAGTACTGAAGATGATGTTGGTAGGAAGTAAAGAAAAAGGAAAGTAAAATTGGGGTGAGAGTGGGAGATGACAAGGAGTTTTAAGATTGATTGGGTAGCAAAGTACCCATTCATTGAACCAGTCTCAAACAATGATGAACAACCAACAGAATGTAGGTGTAAGATTTTTAGCTGGAAAACTAAAAGAGAGAAGAAGATGTAGCTAAAGCTTGACACCATAGAAAAGCATACTGGTAAGGTTTATGAAAAATAGATCATAGACGGAAAGGAAACATGAGTAGTAAGATGGAAATCAAAGGAAGAATGTCTTCATGTTAAGTATGCCACGGAATATGAAGAGCATAACCACAAAATGACACTGATTCGTAATAGTGGATTTGGAAATACAATCAAGGCTAGGCTTCAACATGCAGCGAAAGATGCAAACCTAGCAAAGACTATTCAGATGAGTGTTTTTTTTCATATTATGTCGAGAGGGCGTCCTATGAAAGATTTCCCAGAATTTAGTAATTTATTATCTTTTTTGAATGTTTCTCACTATCCTATGTCACATTGGTCAATAAACACTGGATGGGAAATGGCAAACTGTCTCGGTGAGGTGGAAAAGGAAAATTTACAAGAGAGTGTACAAGAGTCAAATTTCATTTCATTATCCATAGATGAAGTTACTGCAGTAGATAACATTGCTTGGGTTTGTATGCATGTGTATACCGTAAAAGAACACGTCCGTTGATCTCATCTACTCTATGTTCATAAAATGAGGGGCAATTCAATAGTAGAAAATTTATATTTGGATGTTAAGAAAGCTTTTAATGAAATTGCTGGTATGGATGACTTGAGAATTGCCAAGAAGTTGGTGTGTGTTGGAGCTGATGGAGCTGCAGTAATGCAAGGTCAAAGGACCGGTCTTTGCGCAAGATTACAAACTAGTATTGCACCATACATGGTTGGCATTCACTGCATGGCCCATCGAATGAATTTAGCATATAGAATTGTAAGCAATTTCCCTAGAGTGTCAAAAGTTGAAGATTTGGTCCACGAGCTCCACTCATACTTCTACCAAGGTCCTAAACATTTTGCAGAATTTCAGATTTTTACTGAGGGAGTAACAGGAGGAAACACGCTTCTCAGGGATGTTGAGACCAGATGGATCTCTTTGCATGGACCAGCAGAATGAGTTCTGACAAAATATCAATCCTTGATCAGACTAATGTATGAGCAACGCCTCACAGTAGACAAAGCTCCTGATCTCTTACATAAGTTAAGTGATATAGAGACTCTGTTAACTTTAGCTACTCTTCTCCCCATGCTGGATTCAATGAACAAACTTGTTAAGAAAGCCCAAGGCAGAACTATGTATATCAATGAGTATAGCACTCTACGTAAAATGACATGCTTGAGCCTGGATGGTCTATATTCAGATCTAACAGGGCGAAGCCCAAATTTTTTTTAGGTGGCAGATAATTACAGATTTGAATCATGCTGAAATTTTTTTACATTGCAATATAAAAAATGAGTTATGTGTCTTTGTAAAAGGATTTTAGATACCAATGCACCAATCTAAGACGGGCAAGTGAGGCAGAGCACTACCAGTTAAAAAGGAAGATTTTGACAGGATTGTTAAATCTGTTAGTGATAATTTGAAGTCTATTGCATATGAACTTTCAACTGAGATTCGAGAAAGATTCCCTCGAGAAGAAATAATTGAAGCCATGGGTTGTGTGTATGCTCAATTTTGGCATTCAATTGGAGATAATCCAAATGACGCAAAGATGTATCATAAAAAACTAGAGGAATTGATATTGACATTTTCAAAAGATGCATATTGCAATGGACAACCAATAGAAGGAGGTTTAAATTTAGATCATCTTAGAAAACAATGTAAACAATTTGCATTGGTTATGAAACAACAGTTGGTTAACTTGGAGAATCCATTTGAACCTGGATCAATCACAAGGCTTTGGAAAAGGATATATCAAAGTGAAGCATTGTGTATTGGAATACTAGAATATTTGAAAATTGCTCATTTATATCAAACAATGATATTGGGGTCGGTGGAAGATGAGAGAGTTTTCAGTGCATTAGGGCTTTTGAAATCAAAGATCAGAAACAAATTAGACAAGAATTTGGAAACTTGCTAGAGGTTGTTTGTAACCCAATATAATGTTAGAGATTTTCCATATGATAGGGCACTGGCAATTTGGAATTCCATGCATGTGTAGCGTCCTAAAATTGCGACACTTGCAATTTCGACTGCATTTGGGTCTTCACGATGGCGGTGCAACGTTGAACCTGAATGGAGACCCTGAAACCTGTTTACGACATCAAAAACTGCATCTTTCTGCACCTTGGCCTGATCCTCCTTGCACCCTGTTGTCCCGGGAGGTGGGACCATGGTGCCCAGCACCCTGGTCCTTCAGGACCATGGCGCCTAGCGCCCTGGTCCCCCAGGACCATGGCGCCCAGCGCCCTGGTCCCCTAGGACCATGGCACCCAGCGCCCTGGTCCTTGGCCCTATTTTGGGCCCGGTCTCTTGTTGGGCATCGGGTCTTTAAGTTCGCAATTCAGAAAATAATGTTCTTGGGTCGGCCTAAGGTCGGAAAAATCAGTCTCCTAACCCTAATTGACAAGTATATAAACTACTTTTCCTCTCCTAGAAAGGGAGGAAGGAAGTAAGCAAGTAGCAAGACGCGGAAGCGATAGGCAAACATTCAAACATTCAAGCATTCAAGCATTCCTTCAAGCAATTGAGCATTCTAAGTCTCCATTCAAGGCTAGGTGTTGCATTCAAGACAAGGATTCAACCATTGAAGAGGAGATCACTTACAACATACAACATACAACATCATTACACCTTCGCATGTAAGAATACAAACATTCTTACAACAAGGTATCAGGACTTGATTACATTACAAACATTTACATTTACAGCATTCTCATTTCTTGGTTAATTCCAAAAACTAGGGTTTGACCTAAAGGCAAACCCCTAATCCCTAACCCCCCAATCGTCCTCTCTTTTCTGTGTGTAGGTTGCAGGTACGCGGCTATAATTGAAGATCTAGAATTCTTGTGTAGAGACGAACAGATCCCCCTTCGTTTAGCGGATTTTTTGGAGGACCGTGTGCACTCCGGGAGCCATTGTCCCGTCAACTTTCGCTCAAATTTGCAGGACAGCATCGTCTCGACATTTTACTGCTAATTTCAGGTCCGTAGCTTCATCCTGTTTCCCTATGTCCGTCTACAAGCGAATCTTTCTTACTTTACATGCATTCCTAGTTCAATCATTCTATCTACATTCTTTCCAAAAGAGGGTATCCTTGATGTGTTAACCCTTGAAACTCATTTAGAATCCAGTTTTGCATTGTGTAAGATTGGATCTTGTGGGTTTCAACCCCTCTTTTGAATGTAAAGTCTCTCCTAAGTGAAAACTGTCAATCCTAGTGACCTCCTTTCTCTCTCCATGGAGTGGAGGAACACCTAGGGTTCGATTTTTCTGCTTTACATTTTGGTGAACCCGATGTGAACATCCTAATTCTGATTATTCATGGTTAGATCTGAATTTTTTTTTTTTTTTGCTTCTTTAATTACATTTCCATGTTTGATGTTTTGCAAAGTTTAGAGGTTAATGGCATAAGAACCCTAAATTTTTGTTTTAGTAATTGAGCTTGTGAAATGTTTAATTGTTAATGCTTGTTTCAGATCTACCCTTCTATTACAAATTGTCAATTCATATTTGTGCTTTAATTCTGAAAATTAAGTGGTTAAGTCTCAAAACCCTAATTTTTAAAACCCTCTTGATTCAACCTTTGACCGATGATTTCACTGATCAAAACACCTCCAAATCGGCTGTAACTTTGGATTCCACAACAAAATCACAATATCTCTCATCCCTGAAAATTTTGAAAAAAGTTGCGAGGATCGTGTGCACCCCGAGCGCCATCGTCCCCGACATTTTTTCAGAAATTTCGGGAGCTAGATCTTACTGTATTTTTCTGCTAAAATCCAGAATCTTGGCTGATTTCATTAATTATAACACTTTCAAAATTAAATTCAAAGTTGGTCTAGTGATCGCTTGGATAAAGGCTTATAATCATTCAAAAATTGTTGAAATTGAAATTGAAGAACAATAGGAGATTACCGACTGAAGATTGGCTTGTACCTCTCCCTTGAGGGTTGGGTATGATTTCATGTTGTTTTCATGTCTTTGCATAAAGCTTCAATATCTCATTTATTCATGCTTTAGATCACTTTGCATCTTGATTTAGAGCATTTACATTATCATTTACAAGTAATTAGGGTTTACTTTCTAGGTTGTTCTAGTTTGCTTTCTTGCATTTTAGGACCTTGCACACACACTAGGTCTGCACACACAATACATTTTACGAAACAACTTGGCTATTCGTGGAGGTGGAAATCACCGAAGCGGGGGTTTGACTAAGGCAAAACCCTATATAGCCGCCCATACACCCTTTTTCAGATATAAGTGCAGGTTTCGGGACTCGGACGATGCCGTAGGATACAGATCCGGAGAGAACAGGTCGAGACAGCACTTTGCATCAAATTGTAGAGCAAAAGACTGGGACAGGGGCGCTGGGCGCCCTGGTCCTGCCAGGACAGGGGTGCTGGGCACCCTGGTCCCTGGGACAGAGGCGCTGGGCGCCCTGGTCCTCCGGACAGACAGCACTTTCGACAGTTTTCGACAGTGTTTCGGAGTGCAAAACAACAGTTTCTGGTGTAGTTTTAGGTGCAGAATCAGGACAGTGGAGCCCGCGCCCCTATCCCGAACATTTTCAGTCTAATTTTGACTCTGGGTACGCATTTGCATTCTTTTTTTATCATTGTGTTTACAGCTTTCCATTGTCTAAGTTCAATTCTGCAATCTTGTTGTTAGTTCATACTTACATTTTAGGGTTAGGAATTGGACTTGCATAATCTTACCTTTCAATTACAACAAAGGAATAGAAACCCTAATAGGTAGCCCATGGCTCTCTCTTTCACAAAAAGAAGTAGCCAATTGTGCGATACCTCTAGGCTCTTTTGTATTCTGTAGTGTGTGACAAGAGGTAGGATTAGGGCATGATAACCTAGTCTTGCTTTTCCCCCCACACATTTTGGTGAACCCGACGTGAACTATCATTGCTTCTTCTTGCATTGCATTTGTTAGATCTAGATCTAGATTTAGTGTGTTTTCATTTCATTTTCATTAAAAAAAAAAAAAAAAAAAGAAGAAAGAAAAAAAAAAAGAGAGTGTGTTTCTTTACATTGTATGTTTAAATTTTATGCAACTTTTATTTCAGAATGTCAGACTTTTATTTGCAAAATGTTCATGCTTATGATGATTATTATGAGTATATCCAAGATGAATTAGATGAAGCTTTAGATGAGTTTTTGAACCCTAAAAATACCAAACCTTCATTTTACCAAAAACTCATAAACCTTGTTACTATGCCATTTCATTGTGATGAGAAAGATAAGTTGAATGAGTCCTCTCAAGGGTACATTCCTATCAACTCTTCCACTAAATCTAGTAACATGGTTGTTTTCAACAATCCCCTCTATGAGGAGATGTCTCCTTTTGAATCAAAAGATAAACCTTTTAATAGATATGATCATGCTTTGTTGGATGATGCTCTTGATGACTTTGTGGCTTTATCGAAATCTTTCAACAAGAACAAGACTTCTAAATTGGTTAACATGATAAACTTGAATGAGCATAAAAAGCCTCTCTTTGAAGTCCAAGGTGCTTATCCTTCTCCCACCTTTCAAGGTCCTAAATCACCTCTCCTTACTGTCCAAGGAGGGTATGATCATGATTCCTTTCGTACTCTGAATAAACCAATCATCATTGTGCAAGGAAGAAAACCTATAAGTCCTTATAGTTATGCCAAGCAAATAACTAGAGAGAGTTATCATGCGGTTGCCCATACTTATCATACTAGAAATAATAGGCAGCCTAGTCCTCCTCCTGTTATCCCAGTTTCTCTTCCGAATCCTCAACCGATTCTTCCACAAGCTCCCCGTATTTCGCAAGTTCTTAGTAAGGAATATGATCTCATAGAACAACTTAAAGCTACCCCTGCTAAGATATCCCTTTGGGATTTGATTCAAACTTCTTTCACTCATCATGGAATGTTACAAGATGCCTTGAAAGATTTGAATGTTCCTCCACTGAATACATCTAGTAATATAGCATCTTTGGTTAACTCTGTGATGAATCCTAAAGCTCAAATTGTGTTTACCCAAGATGAGTTGCCTACTAGTGAAATCCAACATCAATATGATCCCTTGATGATTGTGGTTATCATGAAAGACACTGCTATAAGATGAACACTAGTAGATAATGGCTCTGGTCTTAATGTGTGTAGCATTAATCTTTTGCATAAGATGAATGTGGATACATCCTTAATTGAACCGGACTCTCGTCCTATTCGAGGCTTTGATAATGTGGCTAAAACTTCATTAGGTACTATCACCTTACCCATCACAGTGGGGCCTGTTACTTTGGCTACACCTATCCATGTTATGTCGGGAAATCTAACATACAACTTGCTACTAGGGAGACCTTGGATTCACAGTATGCAAGCTATTCCCTCTACATTGCATAGACAAGTTAAATTTATTTATAACAATAAGACATATACCTTGATAGGTGATACTAATTTTCAAGCTTGTTTGCAAACATCTACTTCCAAGGGGGGTTCTTCTAAGCCGTCCTCATCTAGTGATGACTCTTTAAATAAGATACCTATCGGTGAATCCTCGCTCTCTGATGATCAAAATTCTTTGGATGAGTCTGGAGCTCTTGAAGAAGATTCTTCTCAACTTGAAACTACACATAAGAAGGATTTTGATCCTGGGAAGATCCTCGAAGAAGACGATTGGGGATCTCTTGATTTTAATCCCACCTTTGTAGGTGAATATAAGGTTCCTTCTAGAGAGCTTAAAGTTGAAAAGAGGGAAGAAGCTAAAAATCAATCAATCTTACCTGAACCTATGAGTAATAATTTTGTGGCCGCTTCTCAAACTTCTTCTCCTCACACCTCTAATTATGAAGAGTTTGATTCTTTGTCTTATGAAAAACCACCTTCTCTTCCTAAAATGGCTGATCGTTATGGTCGTGGTTTTCGCATTTTTGCTAAGCATGGGTATCATGGAAATGGTTGCGGTGTTCATGAACAAGGGATAAAAGTTCCTCTAGAGACTAATTTTCATAGTTATGCCTTTGGACTTGGCTATAATCCCTGCAAGCGCACTAAAGCTTCTAAAAGACCATGCATTAGTGTTAATGTTATTTCTACCTCTCTATCAATGCAACACCCCGAGTACATTGATGGGGATCCTTCGTGTGCTTGTGCTTTTGATGTTTTCCCTACCGATGATGCTTTAGCTGAATTTTTAGGAGCATATGACACTCTTCCTCGTTATCATCACAATAGGGGACTCCCTTATTGTTTGAACACTGAAGCCTACTTTGGAAAAGAGACGGATAATGATGAGATTGTGAAAGAATTCCCTCAGCTAAAGGATACTCCTCAACAAAGTAATCTTCTCATAAGTGACACCACTGATGTTAAGATGGATCCTTGCAATGAAGAAAAAGTTATTAAAATTGGAAAATGTTTGGATGAAGAGGAACAAAAACAATATGAAGATTTATTGCATGAATTCCCCGAAATCTTTGCTTGGACATACTCTGACATGCCTGGTATAGATCCTAAGATTGTTACTCATAACATTGTCTTAGTTCCTGATGGTAAGCCCGTGAAACAAAAGATTCAAAAAATGAATCCTAAGGTGGCTCTGCTTGTTAAGGCTGAGATTGAAAAGTTATTGGAGGCTGGATTTATCTGCCCTATTGATTATTCCCCATGGATTTCAAATATTGTCGCTATGGCTAAACCAGATAACAAAATAAGAATGTTTACCGACTTTCGGGATCTAAATAAGGCTTCTTTAAAAGATGATTTTCCTCTTCCAAACATTGACATGATAGTTGATTCTACGGCAGGACATGCCTTGTTATCCTTCATGGATGGTTTTTCAGGATACAATCAAATTTTTATTAACCCTCAAGATCAATTCAAAACCGCTTTCACTACTCCTTGGGTACGTTTTGTTGGAGAATGATGCCTTTTGGACTTAAAAATGCTGGTGCAACTTATCAACGAGCGATGACCCTTATCTTTCATGATTATATGCATAAGATTTTAGAGGATTGTGTTGATGACATTTTAGCCAAATCCTTTCTTCGCATGGATCATATTAAAATCCTTCGTCAAATCTTTGAAAGGATTCGTAAATATCACATGCGCTTGAATCCCCGAAAATGTGTTTTTGGTGTGGATAATGGAAAACTATTAGGATTCATAGTTTCGCATCGTGGGATTGAGGTGGACACTAAGAAAATAGATGCTATTGTCAACATGCCACCTCCTAGAAATGTGTCTCAACTTAAAAGCTTACAAGGAAAGATTCAAGCTATTCGTAGGTTTGTATCTCAACTTGCGGATCGTACTTTTTCTTTCACTCAACTTCTCAAAAAGAATATCACTTTTCAATGGAATAAGGATTGTCAGCAAGCATTTGAAGATTTAAAAATTTATTTGGCTAATCCTCCTATCCTTCGACCGGCCGAACCTTCTCAACCCTTCCTTATTTATACGGCTGCATCCTCTCATGCTCTTGTAGCATTATTGGCACAACATGATAAAGATGGTAAAGAATGTCCAGTTTATTACATAAGTCGTACCTTACTCGATTATGAAACCCGATATTCTGCGATAGAAAGACAATGCTTGGCCTTGGTGTTTGCGACTCAGAAATTGAGACATTATCTCTTAAACTTAGAAGTCCATGTCATGGTAAAGTTTGATCCGTTGAAGCATCTTTTCTCTAAAACTGATTTATCAAGACGCCTAGCTAAGTGGGTTATGATGTTAACTGAATTTGACCTTAAATTTGTTTCACAAAGAGCAATTAAAGGGCAAGCGTTGACCGATCACCTAGCTGAGGGCCCTTCACCTTTCTCCTTCCCTAACCCTGAGTCTTTTCCTGACGACTTCATTCTTTCTATAGAGAAAGATGAAACTTGGGAGTTATACTTTGATGGCTCTAAGTGTCGTACGGGATCGGGGGCAGGTGTTGTTCTGATTTCTCCTACAAAGAAACCCATTCCCTTATCCTATCGTCTAAATTTCCTGTGTACCAATAACATTGCTGAGTATGAGGCTCTTATAGCGGGAATAAAATCAGCCTTAGCTCTGAACATAAAACACATACATATCTATGGAGATTCGCAATTGATTATAAGACAAGTAACAGGAATATATCAAGCAAAACAAGACAAATTATCACAATATAAAGACCTTGCCATCTCTTTATTACAAAAATTTGATTCTTATACCATGGAACCTGTTCCTCAAAAAGATAATCGACATGCGGATGCAATGGCATGTGTGGCTTCTCTTGTATCTTTAAAAGACCCTGTGGTTGATCTTAAATTTGTTATTCACAACCTTATTTCTCCAGCTATTGTAGACGATCCTAATCTGGTAACATGTTTTGACTTTATAGACTCAGATGAATGGTACTCGCATATCGTAAGATATTTGACCGATGGTACCTTTCCTGATTCCGCTAATAGAAACACTAGGGCTAGAATCCGCAAGCTATCTGCTAGATATATCATTCTTTCTAATGTCCTTTACGGAAGGGGTTATGATGGTCTTCTCCTTCGCTGTCTTAACAAATCAGAAATCCCCGTTGCTCTTGAAGAGGCGCATTCAAGTGCCTGTGGGGGGCATTTTGGAGGCAAATCCTTGGTTCATAGATTGCTTCGTATGGGATACTATTGGCAAACTATGCAGAAGGATTCTTTTTCATTTGTTAAGAAATGTCATCAATGTCAACAACATAATAATCTGATTCATGCTCCTGCCCAAGAACTCCATTCTCAAGTAGCTTCTTGGCCTTTTTCGGCATGGGGTTTGGATCTTATTGGTAAAATCTCTCCTCCTTCATCTCAAGGACACACCTTCATTATAACCGCAACAGATTACTTTACGAAGTGGGTAGAAGCTATTCCCCTTTGCTCTACCACTGCTGAAGTGATTTGTCAATTTCTTCTAGAAAACATCATTTCTCGATTCGGGATACCTTCTACTATAATCTCAGATAATGGGACATCATTTAAGAACAAGGACGTGAAGAAATTCCTCGAGAAGTATCATATCAAACATCGATTTTCTACACTATACTATCCTCAGTCAAATGGTCAAGCCGAATCATCCAATAAAATAATCGAACAAATTCTTCGCAAAACCGTGAATAAGCATGGTAAGGATTGGAGTAACCAGCTAATCTATGCTCTTTGGGCCTACCGAACGAGTCTGCGAATTGCTATGGGAACTTCTCCTTATAATCTTGTTTATGGTACTGATGCTATTATGCCTTTAGAGCTAGAGATTTCATCACTTAGGGTTTCTCTCAAAGGTATAGTAGATGGTGACTCTTATAGAGAACAACGACTTCAATAGCTTGAGATGCTTGATGAACAGCATATAAACGCTCTTGAGCATATTCAAGCGTATCACAAAACTCTACAATGAAGCTATAATGATAAGGTTATTCAACGTTCCTTCTCAGTAGGTGACTTAGTCCTTTATGAGAATCAACGCAATGTGAATGCCTTACCTGCAGAAAAGGGAAAATTTAGTCCTAATTGGCTTGGACCATATATCGTTATTGAGGATTATGGATCAGGTGCTTACAAAATAGCGGATGTAGACGGTACGCCTCTTAAAGAACCTATAAATGCTATGCACTTGCGTAGATATTATGCTTAATTCTTCATTCCTTATTTATCTCCTTTTCAGTTCTTCAACATTGGGTAATATGTTAGTATCTCCTAATTAGAGCAAAATAGAATTAAATGTTATGATGTTTAATCTATATTGCTTCGTTCTTGACAAGCGTGTTTCCTTACTTCATAGTTTGTCTTGAATCCATTTATGTAAGTTGTAAAAGATTTACATTTCCATTATGCTAGCATATTATACAGTGTCTTTATGTGTTAAGGAGAATCGTATCATGTTGTGTTTAAGTTCAAAATTAAATCACGTTAGTTATATGATTCTTAGACTTAATGCATATTTCTTCCCTATCATCAATGTAGTACTTGATTAAATTAAGTCACACATGTATCAATTTAATCATGGTGCATTGAGAAATCAATCACATGGAAATTTAAATTTTGAACATACATGTACATTTACCAAATGTATTAGATTTAATCAAAGCAAAATATACATTGTTTTAAGCATTAAAGATAACACATTTGAGACAAAAGAGAAGCATGTATATATACATATATATATGTGGATCGTATACAAATATAGGTCACTATACATCCAAAATGTGACCTCTCCTACATCATAAAATCATCTCCTATCCTTAGGACTAGTGGCTGGAGAGTGTCGACTGGACGCTCCCTCCTGATCTGGCCGTGAAGGTGGACCCATGGGTGTGTAGCGCGATACAGACCATGAGTGACTCCGAGAGGAACTCCTCCGATCCCTATCCATAAGGATCGCGCGATAGGTGGTAGCCTCGGCCTGAGCTGCTGCTAGATCTCGCTGTGCCCGCTGAAGGTCCTCTGATAGGACTCTCTCTCTCTCCCTCCATATGTCTACCTGAACTCGGAATGGGTAAAACAAATCATCATGCCGACCCGCGTTCCCCTGAGGCCTATAGGCAATCTGTGAGGAACTAGGGATCTGTGCTATCGTGGAAATGTCTGTCACTACCTGCTGAATCAGGGAACGCCACTCCTACACATTAGCTGTGGCAGTAGAATAGATTTTTGTATTAGTACCATTCTATATCATCAAAACATTAATAATCAATTTAAACCTACTATACCTGGGTTTCCCTCACGCCAGTAGGGATCATGATACGGTAGCATCTATGATTGGGATCTACTAGGCTCCCCTCGCTCGACTAATCTGTGCATGATGGGTATAGGCTGGACGGTACTAGGAATAGGTCTCCGTATCGCCTCATGTTCCTCCTGTTGGGGAATAAGAGGAGGATCCAGAGCTATGGTATCATCCCCTGAATGGTGAGGAGCTGCATCTGACTCCTCCTCATCATCTCCATCCTCATCTGCATCCTCATCCTCATCTGCATCCTCATTCTCCTCATCATCAGTTCTCTCCTCCTCGTCCTCATCTCTATCTGTGTCCTCCTCTAGCTCCTCTGACCTGGATCCCTAGTCCTCATCTCAGTCTCCATGTCTCCATGGGCCTGGATGGCCTGTCGGGTGATCCGGTGGAAAGATAGGACCTGGATATGATCTCATAAACCATGAGACATACCTACGCTGTGCTCCAGGCTCTGCAGAATAATCAGTGACTACATCCTGATCAGATCCCTCTATATCTGTAGTCTCGATGTCATCTATCGTCGGTCTCGCTACTGCTCTAGGTCTGGGAAGGACCCGTGAGTGTCGAGTATAGATGGGCACATCGGCTAGAACACACTGCTCTAGCCCGAACTGCCTCCGTACTCGGTCAAAGTAGAAAGGGACTATGATGTGTGAATATCGTCCCTGTAGTAGGCGGTTCCTCTGTAAGCATGCTAACTGTCTCTCCATCCCATCCCATTTGTGCATCCGTAGGTAAGGTCTCCACACTGTCACCTCGGCTGTCAGTCTATCAAAAAACACTCTCCAATATAACAGATCTCCAAATCTCCACTCGCTGGTAAGTGGATAAGCAAACACCCTAGGTCACTCGCTAGCCATACTCAGCGGAAAGCCAACAGGCCTGGTGCATGTGAAGTGCTCTAAAATCCATACCTACAGAAGTGTGCATGTCATCAAACTGCAACCTTGTCCAAATACATACTCCTCAAGGTCGTGATAGAGATGTGCAAGCATACTCCGACCCCAAGCATACACTCTCCTGTGTCTCTCCATCGCTCTAATGCACCATGTGAGACCCCCATGCATGTGGGTGCCTCGCCCATTAGGGCAGACGGCTAGTGCTATGATGGCGATCATAAGGCATCTCAGAAGGGGTACCTCCCCTGTAGGATGTAAGAGCCAGCTGACCATGATGCGACCTCTCGTCTCGCTCGGCATGACTCTCCCTATGCAATATACCTGCTCCCTCTGATGATCCTCCGCTGACCGATCAGTCGCGTATGTAACAATCACTCCTCTGATAGGAAGACGAAGTATACTGTACACATCCTCGAGTGTAACCATCAGCTCCCCTACTGGAAGATGAAATGTGCATGTGTCAGGATCCCATCGCTCCATCAATGCCATCAGCATTGCAGGATGGAAACGAATGGCTGGCATGCGGATCACATACCATAATCCCACGATTGATAATGTGTCTCTCTCTGCCTGAGTTAGCCGTGGAATCTGATCTCGCAAACTGTGAAGAATATGTCCCGCTGTATGCTCTCTCATGTATGGAAGGCCCTGCAACACAAAAACATAACCGTAATCAGTACTCGATCATCAAAATCGCTCATGCAAATTGTCGAACATCGTATGCCAAGCCCTGATTGGGACCATGGCGCCCTGTCAGGGACCATGGCGCCCTGGTTGGGACCATGGCGCCCTGTCAGGGACCATGGCGCCCTGAGGGGACCATGGCGCCCTATTAGGGACCATGGCGCCCTGGGGGGACCAGGGTGCCCCACAGGGACCATGGCGCCCTGGGGGGACCATGGCACCCTGGGTGGGGCCCGGGTCAGCCTTCAGGGCCCGCAAACGATCACAGAAAAGTCAAAATGCGGAAAATCAAAAGTCAAATGTTCAGTCAACTCACCTCGTCCAGTGGCTCGTCGTCAATCACGGCCTTGTGCAGGATCTCAACCCTCATGGGACGCTCCGGTCATCGTGAAGGCATGATGATGATTATGTGGGCTTCGCTGCAATGAACAGTATTCAGAAAACAACAAAGTGACAAATGCAAATGTCTCTTTCAAGGTATATACGTTCATTCCTTTACCTTTACTTTCAAAACCCTAATTTTCCTCTTTCACTCATTTCATCATAACTTGAGTTTGGGAGATGCAATTTTTGAACCGTTTGTTGCATAGGAATCGTTTTTTCATTCCCCTACTCTCGGGATGTTCCAAAAAGTGCTCTAATGAAGCCTTTTCAGTGAACATCCCTCATCAATACTCTCTTACACAATTTGTCGTAAGTAAACATGGTACCCTGTTTCACCTCCCTAATAAGCAAGTCAAAACAGGGGGGGGCATACAGCTACTCACAAATTTCATCACTTTCCTTAGTAAGCATTAGGTGATTTTTGTGATCTAACGTGTGTTTTGTAGGGTGCGGTTCCTAACTGTGTACTGCAGATACCATTGGGGGCTTCGTCCGACAACTTATGGATATATCCTTTTTCAAATGATGTTTACTTTTCTGTACTTTAGCTTGCATATGCACATAGTACTCATATGACCGCTAAAGTGGGGGCTAAATGTAACGCCATAAATTGTACGCACTTGCTAAAGCGGTACAATTTAACACCTAGTTTAGCACCCGCCTTGGTGCAGTTGCATTTTGCATTACATTTCCCCTTTAGCACTTAATTAATCAAATTAATTAGGTCTAAAGGTTCTATTTCATCATTTTCCACATCATAAAGTTGGGCCCTTTCATTAAAGTGTGCCCCTTTCATTTTATTCCTCCAATACATCACTTAATCGAAAACCCTAATTAGGTCCTATTTCGAACTTGTGGGCTTGATTTCGGGGGTCAAAACATCTCGAAATCACCTGTAACTTCGGGATTCTCTCTAAAAACATCATATCTGACGGCCCTGAAAATTTGGTGAAAAGTTGTCGGGACCGTGGCGCCCGGAGTGCTCACGGTCCCGAACATTTTTCCTGAAATTTTAGGAGCGCGATCCAATCATAAAATAAAGCTTAACCCCAAGAAATTGGCAGGATATTCAATCTCTAGGTCGGCCAAAAGATGAAATTGCGACCTAGGGTTTCATACATAAGAGCTCTCTTTCTTCATTTGAAAGGATCGGATTTTTGTTTCGAGGAACCTCATATGCAGCGAAAGAGCAGATCTTTGAAGACTTCAACATCTTACAACATCCCTCTATCAAGCATTTATCAATTCCAATCATCCATTTAAGGCTTGGAAGACATTGAAGAACAATAGGAGATTACCGACTGAAGATTGGCTTGTACCTCTCCCTTGAGGGTTGGGTATGATTTCATGTTGTTTTCATGTCTTTGCATAAAGCTTCAATATCTCATTTATTCATGCTTTAGATCACTTTGCATCTTGATTTAGAGCATTTACATTATCATTTACAAGCAATTAGGGTTTACTTTCTAGGTTGCTCTAGTTTGCTTTCTAGGTTGCTCTAGTTTGCTTTCTTGCATTTTAGGACCTTGCACACACACTAGGTCTGCACACACAATACATTTTACAAAACAACTTGGCTATTTGTGGAGGTGGAAATCACCGAAGCGGGGGTTTGACTAAGGCAAAACCCTATATAGCTGCCCATACACCCTTTTTCAGATATAAGTGCAGGTTTCGGGACTCGGACGACGCCGCAGGATACAGATCCAGAGAGAATAGGTCGAGACAGCACTTTGCATCAAATTGCAGAGCAAAAGACTGGGACAGGGGCGCTGGGCACCCTGGTCCTGCCAGGATAGGGGCGCTGGGCGCCCTGGTCCCTGGGACAGAGGCGCTGGGCGCCCTAGTCCTCCGGACAGACAGCACTTTCGACAGTTTCCGACAGTGTTCCAGAGTGCAAAACAGCAGTTTTCGGTGCAGTTTCAGGTGCAGAATCAGGACAGTGGCGCCCGCGCCCCCGTCCCAAACATTTTTAGTCCGATTTTGACTCCGGGTACGCATTTGCATTCTTGTTTTATCATTGTGTTTACAGCTTTCCATTGTCTAAGTTCAATTCTGCAATCTTGTTGTTAGTTCATACTTACATTTTAGGGTTAGGAATTGGACTTGCATAATCTTACCTTTCAATTACAACAAAGGAATAGAAACCCTAATAGGTAGCCCGTGGCTCTCTCTTTCACAAAAATAAGTAGCCAATTGTCCGATACCTCTAGGCTCTTTCGTATTCCGTAGTGTGTGACAAGAGGTAGGATTAGGGCATGATAACCTAGTCTTGCTTTTTCCCCCACACAATTATGAATAAGTTATTGGAACAAAATGTGCTTACCCTTCCTCCTATAAAGCAAATAGATCCTACAAAGATTAATTCACCCTATTTTGATAACAAATCTTTTTGTCAATTTCATCGTCAACCTGGCCATGATACTGAAAAATGTTTTGCTTTAAAGGGTAAAATTCAAGATTTGATTGATAATAATACTATCTCTGTTTCTGGTGTGAATGATAAAGGCAACACATCTGTAGCTCCTCCTAACCAAAATCTTAAGATTTTTACTGATCCATTACCTTCTCATACCTCTAATGTGATTGAGACTAATGATTCCTCTTTCTCACCTGATAGTCTTGTGTCTATGACTCCGAATATGATTAACTTTGTGGAACAGCAGAAAATCCCTAAAGAACCTTCCATCACATTTGATTCCAGTGAAACTATCAGGGCACCTGATGGTCCTTTATATATAGTTGCAAAAGTCAAGAATACACCTTGCCGTGGAGTACTTATTGATCCTTCTTGCATGGTTAATGTCATTACTGAAGAATTTCTTTTTACTTTGCAATTGAATCAAGTGATCTATGATGAAACAAATGTGGTTGTGAAATTGTTTGATGCATTTTCTTCTCCTGCAGTTGGTTCTATTACATTACCTATTGAGGTCCATAACAAATCCCTTGATGTGAGATTTTCTATTATCCCATCGTCCGAACAATTTCGTGTGAAGCTAGGCTATCCTTGGCTATTTTCCATGAAAGCTATTGCTTCTCCTATTCACAAGTGTTTGAAATTTCCCCATAATGGTGAAGTTGTTACTGTCAATCATAGTCTCTTTAAACCAGCTGAAAGAACTTCTAGTGTTCCTATTGATTATTTTTGGCCTAAACAATTCCAATCTCTTCCACCGCGGAGTGATCATCTTTTCAAATCTTATCAAAAGTGGAAAAAAGATATGATCCTATCTATAAGTGAACCTAGAACACCAAAACTTGATATTCCTATCATTCTTGAGAAGGAAGTTCTTCCTTTGAAAGATAAAACTAATGTCTTTCCTCAAGAAGATTCCCAACCCATCCCTATGGATGTGACTATGTCTATGTCTAATAAACTTTCTAAAGGTAGACCTATACCTCCTCGTCATGATGGACTTGGTCTCCTTCCTAAACCAAATATTCCTCCTTTATATGGAGCAGTTCCTCCTCCTACCTCTTATAGAGAGAAGAGACCTTCCTCTTCCCCTATTATTCAACCTAAGAGACCACAACCTAAACACCCAAGTGATAAGGATGAGAACATTCCTCCTCCTCAACCTTCTCAACTTCCTACTAAGACTAGACGAAATCGTTCTGCACATGAACACCGATGAAAGCGTCATCTTAGAGCTGAGGCAGCTGCTTCTCAAACTTTGCAATCTCCAAAAACACCTTTAGCTAGTATTATTCCATTTTCTCCTTAGCTGAAAATTGAGCCAAAATCTCCTAAACATAAGATGCATGATGGTCTTGATCCTATACAAGTTAAAGATCCTATTTTTATAAATCTTGATGATGATATAGATGAAAATGTTATTCATGATGAAAATGTTACTCCTTTCTTCTGATAGTGAATATGAATATGTTGATGTTGATAACCATTTATCTAACTAATTTTCTAAAGCACTTATCCTAGCTCCTAGACAAGAACAATGTGGCGTGGAACATGAACATAGCC
The DNA here is from genome assembly GCF_030272615.1 of Cryptomeria japonica. NCBI lineage: Eukaryota > Viridiplantae > Streptophyta > Pinopsida > Cupressales > Cupressaceae > Cryptomeria > Cryptomeria japonica. Next base: position 766,806,884 of record NC_081407.1, on the reverse strand, counting down.
CTTGTTTGGATCTTGTGATAGCTCCATCTGCTGTGTTGGATGTTCCTCCTCTAACGTGTTTCCTGCCTTCCCGAAATATTGATCAGCAAGATCGGGGGGTAGATGACGTGCTAGACTAGTTCATTAGCATAGCAGACTCTCTCCTCCTCTCTTGATCTCTTCCGTTACTTCTTCTATGTGTTATTCTCATTCTTCTATTTGTTGTCTTTAGTGTTGTCTACTTGAGGACGATGCAAAGCATTGAGATCTCTTTTGGTCTCTCTCATGTTGACTCAAAAGACACATGTGTTCCCTTCTTCTAGGTGACCTTCCTTGATTGGGGAATGAAGAACAATTATGCATACATACATATGATATACATGAATTATCATACAACATACTGACCCCAAGGAAAGGGAAGTCACCTTGTGCTTTGTGTTTTGTGGGCTTATCTCACACTTGGGGGCTAAATCCTTATGATAACGTGCTCCTTTCCCTTCTCATTTCCTATATGTATCACTACCTTAAAGAAATCACCCCCGATGAGGTGTGTGAAATCTCTTTAACGTAGGGGGGCATACACCCCGTTCATATCTCTTCAAGATACTTAAAATTTTCTTGGCGAACTTAGCTTTGCCTTGAAAATTTTTGGTATTTTTCTGGCATGACTCATAGTGAGGGAATCTTACTACTGACAGTCATGGTTCTCCCTCATGATATTCCCTTTTACTTTGTCAATCGAAGTCATAAGATCCTTACTCCACTGAGGGCTTGGTGTATCTTGCCTCCTTGATGTGGTGAAATTTTTTTAATGTTGTTTCCTTGTACTTTACCGGAAGTATGGGCGTACGCATATACTCCCGCTAAAGTGGGCACTAAATGTAGCATCCTAAAATTGTGACACTTGCAATTTCAACTGCATTTGGGTCTTCAGGATGGCGACAAAATGTTGAACCTGAATGGAGACCCCAAAACCTATTTACGACATCAAAAACTGCATCTTTCTGCACCTTGGCCTGATCCCCCTTGCACCCTGCTATCCCTGGGAGGTGGTACCATGGCGCCCAGCGCCCTGGTCCTTCAAGACCATGGTGCCTAGCGCCCTGGTCCCCCAGGACCATGGCACCCAGTGCCCTAGTCCCTAGCACCCAGCGCCCTGGTCCTTGGCCCTATTTTGGGCCCGGTCTCTTGTTGGGCATCGGGTCTTTAAGTTTGTAATTCAGAAAATAATGTTCCTGGGTCAGCCTAAGGTTAGAAAAATCAATCTCCTAACCCTAATTGACAAGTATATAAACTACTTTTCCTCTCCTAGAAAGGGAGGAAGGAAGTAAGCAAGTAGCAAGACGCGGAAGCAATAGGCAAACATTCAAACATTCAAACATTCAAGCATTCAAGCATTCCTTCAAGTAATTGAGCATTCTAAGTCTCCATTCAAGGCTAGGTGTTGTATTCAAGACAAGGATTCAACCATTGAAGAGGAGATCACTTACAACATACAACATACAACATCATTACACCTTCACATGTAAGAATACAAACATTCTTACAACAAGGTATCAGTACTTGATTACATTACAAACATTTACATTTACAGCATTCTCATTTCTTGGTTAATTCCAAAAACTGGGGTTTGACCTAAAGGCAAACCCCTAATCCCTAACCCCCCAATCGTCCTCTCTTTTCTGTGTGTAGGTTGCAAGTACGCGGCTGTAATTGAAGATCTGGAATCCTTGTGCAGAGACGAACAGATCCCCCTTCGTTTCGTGGATTTTTCGGAGGACCGTGTGCACTCCGGGCGCCATCGTCCCGTCAACTTTCGCTCAAATTTGTAGGACAGCATCGTCTTGACATTTTACTGCTAATTTCAGGTCCGTAGCTTCATCCTGTGTCCCTATCTCCATCTACAAGTGAATCTTTTTTACTTTACATGCATTCCTAGTTCAATCATTCTATCTACATTATTTACAAAAGAGGGTATCCTTGATGTCTTAACCCTTGAAACTCATTTAGAATCCAGTCTTGCATTGTGTAAGATTGGATCTTGTGGGTTTCAACCCCTCTTTTGAATGTAAAGTCTCTCCTAAGTGAAAACCGTCAATCCTAGTGACCTCCTTTCTCTCTCCATGGAGTGGAGGAACACCTAGGGTTTGATTTTTCCGCTTTACAGCATGATAGACGAGGGGTGTGCAACACTTTAAAAGCTAGTGGTGCTACTGCTAGTGCTAGTGTTGAGACAAATGAATATGATGGATCGCAGACTCAGAGTCAACATGAAGACGAAGACATTTTTGAATACTCGACTCAGAATGAAGATGAACCTGTTAGTACTAGTCAGTTTCCGGATCTTGAGTCCATTTGGGATATAGAAGCCTCAAACAGTCAGACTGAATCACTGAAGTGAATTAGTAGTCAGTTTATAGGTATTTATAATTATAGTACAATTCTTGAGTCATATTACAATTTCAATTTGCAAAATTGTAATACTATAGTTGTCATTGATGATTTTTTATATTGTATTTCTTGAATTTGTCAATCAGAAGTAGAACGGATAGTTATTTCATATTTTTTATTGTGAATTTGAATTATTACTAAACAATTGAATTATTAGTAAATCAGTATTTAGTTCCACATTATGTTACATGTTGAACATGAAATGTAACAAATTTGTGTCACAAGATCCATAAAATTATTCATATTGCATAGCTGTTACTGCTAGAACCTTTCTAGTGTTCTACATTAAATGCTTAAAATGATGTTCATGGCGATTAGGGTTTTGTGTTTGTTTTTTTGTCTTAGTTGGCTAGTAAACCGAAGTTGTCGTGCATTGAAAATCTAAGTTGTCCTCTATTTATTTGTCCATGTCAATGTCAAGTGTGGTCAAACAGTTGGTCAGACATGTTTAATGGTTATCGCTAGCTCGCAGGTCCTTTATCATCAAGTCAGTTTAAGTCGCGAGCTTGCAAGTACTGGGAGATTTTAGTTGTCACTAGCTTGCAAGATGTTTTGCACTTGACCATTTTATGTTGCGAGGTTGCGACTGGGTGTGATTTTATGTTGTCGCATGGTCGCGAGGTGTTCATGGTTAACTGATTTTAATTTGCGATCATGCGATGTAGTTGGTATCATAGCTTAGTTGGTTTCGTCACTTGCTCACAGGTTTTGAAGTTGTTCAGCATTTTAAGTTGCGATCTGGCGACAATTAAGTTTTGGTCTGATTTTGTGGTCATCACATGCTTGCAGGTTTGTAAGTCTTAAGTCAAAAAGTGTTGCGAGCATGCGATGGCAGTTAAGTGCCTTGTTATCGCGAGATCACAAGGGTTTAAGTCAAGTTAAGTTTCGAGTTGTGAGCTTACGATGAAATAAGTTATTTTGTTAGATCAACGACTGTCGCTCACTCGTGAGATTCTATGAGGATTCGAAAAAGGGGTTGCGAGCTTGCGATTAAGAGGATTTGGTAGCATTATCGCTAACTCATCGGTTCCTTTTTTGATTATTATAACTGGTTGAGAGTGTGCGATTAAAGATGGGGGTTGACGCATGGACTTGTTTGTCGGGTTCTATAAAAGTTTTGACACGATCAAGCTGAGATTTTGACATTTGTACAATTGCATTAATGCATTCTATCAGTTTAATTGAATTAATGCCACACTAGCTAGTTCATGCAAGTGTGGTAGTTAATGAGACTTGATCACTTGAGAGAAGTGATGGTGTCCAAATACCATTTTATGTTGTGAGGTTGCGATTGGGTGTGATTTTATGTTATCGCAAGGTCGCGAGGTGTTCGCGGTTAAGTCATTTTAATTTGCGATCATGCGATGCGGTTAAGTTGCTTGCTTGCAGGTTTTGAAGTTGTTTAGCATTTTAAGTTGCGATCTGGTGATAGGTAAGTTTTGGTCTGATTTTGTGGTCATCGCATGCTCGCGGGTTTGTAAGTCTTAAGTCAAAAAGTGTTGCGAGCATGCAAAGGCAGTTAAGTGTCTTGTTGTCGCAGGATCGCAAGGGTTTAAGTCAAGTTAAGTTTCTAGTTGCGAGTTTGCAATGAAATAAGTTGTTTTGTTAGATCAATGGCTATCGCTCACTTGCAAGATTCTTTGAGGATTCGTAAAAGGGGTTGCGAGCTTGCGATTAAGTGGATTTTGTAGCATTGTCGCTAACTGGCTAACACGTGAACTTGTTTGTCGGGTTCTATAAAAGTTTTGAATGCCAATTGGCAATCAAATAGAAGGGCATGAATTCAAATTTCGCTTGAGTACTTCAGTTTGAAGTTTGAATTAATGTCATTATGCCAAAGTAGGTACTAGCTAGTTCATGCAAGTGTGGCAATTAATGAGACTTGAGACTTGAGAGAAGTGACGACACCCAAAATTCAAATAGTAAATACCATAAATTGCATGATCGAGCCGAGGTTTTGTATAATTGCATTAGTGCATTCTATCTTTGAGGTAATCCAGTGAATTGAGCTCTACAACAATGTTGGAGAATTCAGAGTGTTGGGTGTGAGAAAATTTCATAAAATTGGTTAAGTTTTTCTCCTGCAGCTAAAATGAGTCAGGCAATGAGTGGTGCTAGAGGTTCCAAGCCTAAGCCCATTCCCAAGCCTAAGTCCACGAAAGTGGAGCAGGTGGACCTAGAGGTTCCAAGGCCAGTGCCACTGAGGAAACGATGGTTAAGAAATACAAAGATGAATTTGTAGATTTGATGCCAGGGACTTCAGTTGCTTTGAATACAAATCATTTGGCATGGAGAGATTTATGGAGCCAATGTAGAAACCCTACCATGCTTAATATGACTGGTTCTACTTTGTTTCATTATTTCTAGAAAAATAGGGTTAAGGGTGTCCCGATGTCAAACCCTTGGGATTTAAATATGGCAAAGTTAATTGTGCCAGATGTGTATGTTGATGTGAATTTGATCAAAGAGTTGGGCAAACACTATTGCACAGTATCTAGGGTAATCAGAAGAAAGAACCAGTCTGCCCTAGTTTCAATTAACAGAGCTAGCTTTTTTGAAGCTTTCCAGGTTACTGGTGCTGCATGTACAGATATAGATTTGGAGCGGATTGCAAAGGATTATGACAAATACAAAGGTGTTATCAAGAAGCATGCAATGCCCAGATACATGCCTAGGGTGAATAAGAAGTTGGTTATAATTCTAGAGAGTATCGAACCACCATTTGACATCACACCTTTCCATCATTATATGCATTGTACAATCTATGGATTATGCAGAGTGTTGGGTTTTGATGGAGATTCAACAGTGTTAGCTAAATTACTAATGATGGCTATGGACATTCAACACCCAGATGTTAACAAAGATTATGATTATGTGGGCTATGTGGTTGACCAGATTCATAATGCTCTAGTTGAAATTCAAAGTGGTGCACCTAGCTCTACATTCAAACATTATTCATTGTTGATGCATTTAATCTTGTTCTATAATGTTGAGTTCATGGATAAAGAATTGGGGCTTTTCAAAGAAGAATTTGGTGTCTTAATGCCAATACAAAGATGGACCCAGGTTTGGGACAGTAGTTCTCCCCATTCTTCTTTCCTTCTCTTTGAAAATTGGATTGTTTCGCCAATTATGGAAATGCTAGGAATAAATAGGGAATGATTGCCAATTAATGTTAGGAGAGTTTTGAGACCTTACCAGTATGTTCCAAACTGGCCTATTTCACATAACTGGGGGGAATTTTATTTTTTTGATAACTTTACTATGATGAGAGTCTATGGGTGTCCTCAGCCTCCCCATATTTTACCAAAATTTGTTCCAATTAGGATTGCTTTTATGGAGTTTATCTGGCAATTGACCCTAGTTGAAAAAGAATACCTTGATAAACACAGGAAGGGTTCTTTTCTTCCTGGGATTTGGGTTGCGTTTCATTTTACCATTGGTAGGAGTTCCTTTGGTGAAGTAAACAATTTCCTTAAATAGTATGGGTTGGTTAATGTTGTGTCTAGATTTTGTGATCCAGAACAATTTATTAAAATTGCAATGCCAAAAATGACACCTTGGGCCACAATAAAGGACCATGAACCATTGGATGATGAAGACGTGGTTAGAAATTTTCTAAGAAAAGATGAAGTACAAGAAAGGAGAAGAAAATGGAAAAATTTGATGAGAGTTGAAGAAGAATTGTTGGCTGCTGACCCTAGTTTCTTAGGTTTTTGCCCTAATAGCCCATATTTGGAGAGGATTAACAAAATGTTGAGTTTATATGAAACTCTGATGGAACAAATGCCTCAAATTCCAAAAGTGACTGCTCAGCAGCAAGACCCCCAAGATGGACATTCTTCACATGGCAAGAGGCCACTTAGTGTGTCTACTGATGATGTAGAGAGTGGGGATGAAGTTCAATCTACCCAAGTGCTAGCTGCAAAGAAACAAAAAACCACTGAGGTCGGTACAATTGTGAGGAGAGACCCTGCTAGAGCAATTGTTACAGAACAAGGACACTACTTTCATCAAATAAGGACACATCTTAGAGAAGCAGGGAAGAATGAAGAATAGGGAGAAACAAACGAAGCCCTTGCTCAAGGCTTTGATGAGCGTGTGATGTTGTCAAATGAGTTCATGAAAGATGATGACTTTATTAAGTCAAATGAATCTAGAAGTCTTTTTGACAAGGTTGAAACAAAATCAATTAAAACAAAATATGATCATAGAGGAAGCAAATGAAGAAAAGAAAGAGGAGATCATCAAGGCACTACAAGAATATGATCCTGACAGGGAGGAAATATCTGTGGAACAGGCAAGACAATTGATAAAGAGTACTGGTATGATTATGATCCTTGACTGGGATATCCAGTCTATTTTTATTATTGATCAGATTAGGAAGCAAGAGGACCCAATGTTTAGAACTGAATTTGAAATTGGAGATGTAATAAGAGGATCAGGATTTAGTCCTAAGTCAAAGACACTTGTTGCTTGGTCTTTGGCTCCTTCCACTCAAAAGCCCCACCTTCTAAATATCCAAGTAGAAAAGAAAGCTGATAGAATGATTTGGAACTTGCAGAACATAACTGACACAGAGATTGCCTCATTTTTTACTCAAGTTTCTTTCATGAATTTATCAAAAACAAAGGATTTGTCAAGAAGATACACATAAACATATACCCAATTGATTGCATTGTCTAAAAAATATGAAGAGACACTGATGAAGAAGGGTGCTCTGGAGGTAGAGTTAGTGGAGTTGAAAGAAAAAATTGCAAATGAGCCCCCTCCAATATAGATTATAGAACAAGTACAAGAAATACCAGCTGATGTGATAGCAAAAATGGAGGAATACGCAGGGAAAATTGAAAAGCTTGAAAAGGAACAAAATGTCAAGGCTATGTTTGTTGTGTCAGGAATTCTAAAACATAGGATTAGTGTATTGAAAGACAAATTGATGGTTGTGCATGATATGAACATTTCTTTGAAAGAGGCAAGCAAAACATCCTCTGAGGCTGTCGCTTTTCTTAGACCTTTGTTCAATGTTTGGTCAGTAAGAAGCAGATTAATGGATAAGCTAGATACTGCAATGATGTATAGTGATGAGTTCCCTCCCAAGATCAGTGACACTAAAGACATGGTGGAGGTAATGAATGCAGCTTATACATTTTTCACAGGGAAGGATGTGCTTATAAATGAAAAATTGCAGACATTTGGGGAAGGTTATAATAAATTGGTGCCTTCAATTTATGGTAGTAATGGAGATTGAAATCAATTTCTGATTGGACCAGTGAATTTGATTTGATTCTGGAGCAAGAAGAAATAATCAAGCATGTAAATGAATAGGTTGATGTTGATTTCCTTAACGGTCTGCTTGATTCACTATTCAAGGTTGAGGTTGACCATGCAAAGTTTATTATTGAGTCCAGGGCAGTTACAGATGCCAGATGGGCAGATTCAGTTGCAAAGTTGGAAGAGGTAAAGGCATTCAGTTGGCTAACAGAAAAAGAGGTGGACAGGTGGCAAGCCATGCTAAAGCAAAAGAAGAAATCTCAGGTTGAGGTTGCTACCCAAGATTCCTCACAGTAATCCTAAGCTTGTTGAATCCTCAGGTTGAGGTTGCCAGTTTTATTGATCAATGATCTTGAAGTTGAAAACTCTTATATTAATCTAGTTAGAATAGCTCAACTGTTCAAGAAATTGATAAGTGAATAGTTGAATCACATTGTGAATTTACTTTCTGATATCATTGTGAATATAATATCAATATCATTTGCAATTTGAGCAATGCGATCTTCACATAATTGTCTTTGTGTTGAATTTATGTTTTCACTATGAATTAAATGGTCAAGGGTTTTTCAGTTTACATATGAATCTGGGTTGTGTAAGTGTATGTAATGGCATTATTCATAATTTCATTCCTATTTATCTACAAATGAATTTTATTGAAGTTTATTATTAGGTTGTCTTGAATTGTAAGTGACTCTATGCCCTAGGATAAGGCACTGGTCTGTTGTCTTGATGTTATACTAATTATGTTGTATAATTGTATTCCTATCTAATAATCTATTGTGGTGTTTAATACTTTCATTTTTAATACTCTTATGATTTTATATGCTATTGATGTTTATGTAATATATATGGAGGTGTTCTATGACTATCTATAATCCACCCACCAATTACAATGAGGTGAATCCTTAATTATTTAATATGATTCTAGACTAATAGAAATTTTGCATCCCTGGGCATAATAGGATTAGGAAGCATTAAATGAAAAATTACATACACCATAACAATGCAACAAATGAAAAAAATTAAATCTCATGATTCTGATCATTTGAAAGAGATAGAATTATACACAAAATAAATTTATACATAGACAAAGCCTGACACTAAATGCTTTTCATTTGCTCTATAAATGACTATATAGTACACAACTTGCTCCCTTCACCTAGAGTCTAGAATCACTACTGGAAGAAAAGGAACCCTAATGACTATACAACTTGAAAAACTGCTTGAGCCATGCCATTATCACCCTGATGCCTTCATTTCGGATGGAATGTGAGATGTTACATTCTGTCCAAGTCCAACAAATCGTTTCCAAATTGAGGAGGAAACCTTCATGCCTAGGAACAGAGAAAATGGAAAGAGGAACTTGACCCTTCATGCCCACGATCAGGGAAAGTGGAAACAGGAGCTTTAGGGTAAATGTAATTTGTTGGTGGGGGGGCGGGGGGGGGGGTTGCAGCTTCCATATCATCACAAAGATGACTGGTTGCCACTCCCCACCCAAACAAATCCTTCTTTCATTCTTCCACGGGCTCCTTCTTCAAACCCCTTGCCATCCTATGGCAGAGTAGAAGCAAAGGATGTGCCATGCTTGGCCCTTCTTGACAAAAAAGGCTTTCACACCCCCTCTGGCAATCCTTCTCACTTTCACAACCCCTTTGACAATAAACAAACTCACACAGAAGAAAACATAAAAACACCCATCCGATATCACAGAGCACACAACAAGTACAACTCCATGCATGATCCTGCTCAAACATCATCTTCCTTTCTGAGGGAAAAAACCACACTCAAAAAATGAAAAAGGTTTATTTTCTCTTCTACCAATTAAGTCACCACTCCATTGTATTTATAACATTTTCACACTTCATTTGGTGATGCTCATTCTGCATTCACGTGAAAAATTATCATTTTGGTGTTTTTCAACATGATTGTAGACTCTAGATTCCTAGAAGTCATCATCATGCCTATCAAATCCATTGCATCCTGCTAAGGCTCATCTATTGTGAATGATTTTGTTCTGATTTTATTCCTCCTTGATTGGATAAATTCTGCTTCAAAATCCCTGACAACAAGCAACCTGAGCTCTTATTTCTCAGAGAAATCCATGATCTGCCATCTCTAACTCAGAAGCTATCAAATCCTTTTATGCCTCTGAAACCGTCATCCTTGCTTGCCTAATCAACCTCGACTCAAGAGAAACCTTCAAACTAGTCCCTCATGAATGAGTCAGCACCCAAGCCTTAAAAATTTTAGGTTGCGAGCTAGCGACCAGATAGTTTGTGGTTAAGTTTTATGGTTATCGCCAGCTTGCGAGGTAAAATGTCTAAAGACGTGATCAAGCCGCGAGTTGGCGACAAGTTGGTTTGGGTTTACATCGCGAGGTCTCTAGCTTTTTGGGTGTTAGCGTTTTATGTTACAGAGCTGGAGATTGTTAGTGAAATTGTTTTGGTCGCGAGGTCTCGAGTTGGTCTGAGATAAACAGTTTTATGTTGGCGAGTACGCGACAAGGGTTAAAGTTTTTAATTACTTAAAGTTAATATCTTAAAATCACCAAAATTTTATTTTTATGGTTTGAAAATAGCTTGAAATCGCCAATATTTTATTTTTATGGTTTGAAAATAGCATGAAATCGCCAATATTTTATTTTTATGGTTTGAAAATAGGTTGAAATTGCCAATGCAAATATTTTTCTGGTTTTAAAAACATTACCATTCGCCGATGCAATTATTTTTTGGGTTTTAAAAATAGTACAATTCGCCCTGCAAAAATTCGCCAGTAAAATTAAAATTTTCCTCGAAATTATAAAACTTTCACCAGATTTTTACACCTTGTCCAAAAGGAGAGTTTCTTAAAATTTTCCCTGCTTCCCTCATCTACAGATTCTTCGCCTTTGGGGAAATAGGTTCAAATTTTCCCTGCTTCCCTCATCTACAGATTCTTCGCCTTTGGGGAAATAGGTTAAGTGGCACCATCCCCGTTCTTTAAGAAATCTGTCGGCCCTAGTTGAAGTGGAATTGGCAAAAAACAATCTCAGTGGTATCATTCCCCGTGAATTGGGTATGCTTCCTCACCTTCAGGTTATTAAATTTTTGAAAAATAAGTTATCTGGGAACATTCCTAATTTATTAGGAAATCTGTCTGCCTTGACTGTTCTAGATTTGGCAGAAAATGATTTGCGCGGCCCTATTCCTCCTGAATTGGGCATGCTCACTCACCTTCAGGCTCTTCGCCTTCGTAAAAATAAGTTATCCGGCACCATTCCTAAATCCTTAGGAAACCTGTCTGCCTTGAGGAATTTAAGTTTGTCAGAAAACAATCTCCAAGGCTCCATTCCCTGGTGAACTCGTAAAATCGACTGAGAGCAGGTTTCCAAGTATTCTGAAAGATATTTTTGATAGTAGCTTCTCGAGGGATGTGAATGCAAACGTGGACGAGAACAAGCCAGGGAAATCGCAGACCTCCTACATAATACTAATCTCGCTGTATTATTAGTCAAAGTTTTACATTTCAGATGTTTTGTGTTCCATCAAGTACTTTTAATGCTTTATACAAAATCCTCAGGTTAAATTGTAATTTTTCGAATAAGATTTAGTTTTTGTAATTTTTTTAACAAGATGCATTCTGAAATGTGTAATTTATTGTCTTAATAACCTCTAATTCATCCACCTGAAAGAAGACCGAGGTCAAAGTCTCGTTATTTTTATATATTGAATAATAAAAGTACGGTGTTTATCTAAATTTAAGCCACGACAGCTAGAGAATATAATCGATGCCCCTTTCCCATGTTCTTTTATCGTTAGTTCAATCCGTATGGCTAATGTTATATTATTTCAATCCATATAGTCAATATTATATTTTTCCTTCCAATATTAGGAATGGAATTGTTTCTTGATGGATAACTCTCATGATAACAAAGCCAAACATGTCATAAAACTTCCCTTTCAGCGGAATATCTTCCACCATTTGCATAATTGTGAGAATACCTCCCAACTAATCTCCATGAACTACAACTATTAAAAAGGATAGAATATTTTGTTTTTTAAATTATAAAGTAAAATTATAAATATTTTATTAAAAAGTTATTTTAATAAAAATAGTATGTATGTATTTTGATAGTAATAGATGTATAAAATGTAACAATTTATTTTAATCATAATTTATTACAGTAATTAAAATTATTAAATTATGTTGTATATTAGATTGAATTGTATGAAAAATTAAGTCTATGTATTTATATAATATATAAGTACTAAAAGAAAAATATGTTATATTAAATCATTTTTTAAAAATTATTTTTAAAATAATTTTAAAAATAAAATACAATTTAATAGTTTCTATTGATTTTTTATTTAACTTTAATATTATTTTCATAAATGTTGAAGCTTACTAATAAACTATTTTTAATATTAAAATAGAATCTCGAAAAGTAACGAGATATATATATATCAAAAAAATAAATTGATATTTATATTGCATCAACATAATTAAAGTGTATGGTACATAGCTTGGTTGGTGGTTTGGTTGTTCGCGGGGGCGTTTCTAGGGTTCTTCCTGTGTGAATGAACAGGCCTTGTGTTCTTTCATTTTGGGTTGTTGACCTTTCGCTTGTTTGGTCAAATCTTTTTTGCCCTCTTGGGCTCTGCCCCTATTGCAGCTTGTGGGCTCTTAATTCTTGGGCTCTTTATTCTTTAAGGTGGGCTGGGGATTTGGGCATATGGGGGCTGAATTTAGTTTTGAAGAAGATGATCTTTTTGGTGTCGATTTGGTGGTGCAGGTGCTGGATTGGTTGTGGGAAAGTGTTGAGGAATGGTTACCCTATGGGCGCTTAACCAGAGATGGTCTTGTTCCCCTCCTACCTGTCACTATGCTTGCTCTAGTTCCTCATCTAAAGCGGTCACTCTCTTCTCGGGCCTTTTCTTCTACTCCCGCTTGCCCTTACCCCCTTGTGTGGCCTCTTGAGGTGGCCAAGAGCTTTGTTCATACTGGGATTATGGTGCTTTTCCATTCTTCAAATCACAAACCTATAGAGATGGTCAATGTTGTTTTGTTTGTAGGGATTCTCACCAATAAAAGGTTTAGGGAGGCATTTCGAAACCCTATGGGATATTTTGTTCTTGACTACTCTTTAAAGTCGATATGCCTGGAATGGCTTGGTTTCTCCTCCACCTGTTTCTCTTCTTTATTGCTGAAACATGGTGAGTTCAACGATAAGGTTGTAGGAAACCTTTCAAAATCTGCTAAGTATTGTCAATTACCTTAGCTTCTCTATTTGTAAGCACAAGGGTTTTTGAGGAAGATAGTTCGGGGTTCTCCAAAACCCCTATGTTTCTGGTTAGGTAATTTTGGTTTTGTCAAGAACTTGTTCCCACTAGTTGTTTCTTTGGTCAAAAGCATGTTTCATTAAAGGATTGTTGTATCTTAGTGTCTGTTGTTTTTTGTGGTCTCACTGCTTGTGAGTTCCCCCTATGTGTGAGTTTAGTGGTTATGTACTGGTAACAGACCTATCTCATCTTATGCTTGTAGTGTCCACCCTTGACTTGACTTGTTTTGACTAGAGTTGACTTTTAATTCATGCGTGATAGACATTATAGGGCATAGACTATTTTGGATTAATTATATGATGTTGAGACTATCATTATTGATCGTGTGATTTGTTAGACACTATATACTTACTATGTGATAGATTATCGAAAGATTATATTGATCATGTGATTTGATGAGCATAAGTATTGATGGATTTTACATGTCGTACTATAATCATGCACTTGATGATGTTTTTATGTGTTGACCATATTTAATGATTATCTATGATGAGTTGATCTTATGGTGTGTTTGATTGTTGTATGAATGTCTTCGGGATAGAGATGATGTCACATCACACATTGCGAGCGGGATATGCCATTGTGATTCTTTAACCCTTGACTGTTATAATATATATATATATATATATATATATATATGTCATATCATTGCTTGGTGGATGCAAGATTTGCAGGTACCAGACATCGATTCCACCAGGCTCCATAGGTCTGAGCATGTCTTTAAATCCAAATGGCATGTGGTTCGGAGTTGACACAAGTTCCCATCACATACTTTAGGTCTAAGTTGTTCACTGTGAGTCGTCAACGTCTTGGCGTAAGTCACCATGTTAGTTAGTAAGCTTGGTTTCTTCTATGTTGTGAGTATGCTAGTATTGGTTGTTTAATTATACTATGTCGAGATTGATTATTTGATCATTGATGCAAGATTACATAATTAATAATGTTTATTTTAATTATTTTGATTAATAGCGATTCGATTATTTGATTATCTAATGTTTACTTTAATTTATTGGATTCTTGCCTTTTTGGGTATTTAATTACTTGATATTTAAATGTTTATTTATTTTAATGATGATTTAATATTTATTGTTTAGCTTATGTTGTTGTTTTATATTTATTTGATATTTGTGATTTGACCTTTTAATGGTATTTAATTGTTTATTTATTTAATCGTTTATGGTTTAATATTTATTTGGTTCTTTAATTTATTTATGAGCCTTTGGTTTATTTAATTTAATTCCCCCATTTGATTTATTTAATTGTGGCTCATGTTTTATTTATTAGTTTGATTTTTATGTTTAGTGGGTTGTATAATTACACCTTAAAATAAAATAATAAAATATTCCCACCTAATTGTAAAAACATGATTTATATTTATCTTTCCTACCCTTTTCTCTTATTGGTTGAATTTTAAAAGGGAGGTAAAACTATATTATATGGTGGGGTTGGTAAATATATTATAGAATCGAATATTCTGATTGGTCCATGTAGAGGCTAGGGTTTTAGTTATTGTTTGGCTTTTTATTTTCATTCACATCAAGTGTTTCGGGTTGGCTTCTTCTTTGTAAAAATCTTCTCTGCAAGATTTTCCTTTAGTTTTGGCCTTGGATTGTTGCTAGAGCTTGTTGATTTGGCTTTTGGATTTGGGGAGCTCTTGTTCAGCTTCTTCTCATCACACGGGTTGTAGGTTGGTGATGTTTTCTCTTATTTTTGAATGTTGTTTTACAGTTTCCAGTATGCTCCGTGTCTGTAGATTGTATGTGTGAGCTTGGGGAAAATAAACCTATAGTTTGTATAGTTTGGGAGGAAATATGTAAATGCATAAACTTATTGTAAGGTTTTACTCTATAGTTTGTGGGAAATTATTTATATTTCTGGGTTGTATGTGAATGTCATCAACGGCTCTAATAATGCTCATTCCTTGTGGTTTCCCTTCCTTGATTTGATTTGCTTTGCTTGAGGGTGAATTTATATCCTCATTTTGAGTATGAAGTTTTTGTGTGTGCATTCTGGGATTGTTGAGAGTTTGTAATTTGTTCTTCTGGTGTTTTCTGAGTAATATGTCATGAAAGAAGTTTTGATTAAATCTTGGTTTTTAGATGCTTATTGCTTATTCCATTTGTGCCCATTTAATCTATTATTCTGGGTGACTCTATGTATATATTTTTCGAAGCCTTGTGTTTTAAGTTTGATTTTTAATCTTTGTCAAAAGTTTTGTGTTTTGTGTTTATTTTTATGTAAAAGCACTGATTATGTATATGCATTTTCTTTCATTGTATTTGCATTGTCCTTCAATGTATTTGCATTGTCTTTTGTTGTATTTGCATTGTCCTTTAGTGTATTCACATTATCTTCTATGTAAAAGCATTGTCTTTAACTACACATGCACTAAACAACAATGTAAAAATGTTGAACTTTAATGTGAAAGCATTGTACTACGTGATATATGGATTGTTATGTCTTGTAGAGGTATTCTTACATGTTTTACTTCTTTTGTCTTTCTTTTTGGATCTGATCTTGTACCAGAGGCTTTTTGGATAGTGTGTAGACATTTTCTAGTATTGACATTTATCTGATTTGAGATTTTTATGTGATTTTGGCATCTTGGTATGTGGATACACCTTACTTATGTGTTATTGAGATTACTCCTTTCATGTTGATGAGACATGATTGTTTGGGTTGTTATATTGATTTTGGACCAACAAGTTGATATGTGTTGCTGCTATCATTTATTCCATGTTGATGAATTTCGAGGGTGAAGCCTCTACCTCCTGCTTTGTCCATCCTTCATTCACGTAATAGAATTCCCCCATAGAATAGTAGGGTGAGAACACAAACCCCCATAGAATAGTAGGCCTTATCGGATGCTCTCCAGTTTGGTTAAGTCTTCACTTCCCTTCCCTTCCCTGAAACTGCAATCCGGGGGTTCCTGTGTTTGATTGCCTTATTATGGTTTGATGTTATTCAGAGTATGAGGCTCAAGGTTTGACTTGTTAATATGGATTTTTGGATGTTCAATCTTATGAGTATGTTTATGGCTACATAATGATGATTTTGGTTTTCAGATGTGGATTCGATTTAGTGCCTCCTACTTTTCTATTGTTGTTTTGGAGCATGATAGGGGGAGTGGGCTTTCATGTGATGACCGAAGTCATGAGAGATAGGTGGTTAAGTTGATAAACCTTCAGACTAGACTACTAGGGGACATGGGGGTTTTCTTATTGATAAGCAAGTGATAACTTAAATAATAAATTAGATGGGTTGGGTAACTAGGACACACCTAACAAGATAATGAATAGTTTTGGAGCCTCATGACTTGATCCTAGGGAGTATGTTTTTGAATAAGCTTGAGAAGGCCATGAAGACGGTAAGTCAAATCGCCGTTGATTCTCTCATGGGTAGAAATGGCTCCACATGTGTATCATGGTTATGCCCTGAAGAGTTGTGTTTGCAATATTATGGGGGAGGATAGCATGTGATGACACTCCACTCTACATGTGTCCTTGCTTGAGATGTATTGATGCCTTATTGATTTGTGCACCTTTGGGAGTTTCTATTTGTGCCTTCTTGTGATTGGGTCTTGCTTGAGTGTCCTTGTATTGTTTAGTCTCTTTCATTTTAAGTGTCAACCTAGATGTAGAGTGTGTGTTGGTACCTTGTGTCATCTCCTAGCATGGGGGGTGGTTCCTATATTTCCACATGGTTGGGTGGTTGGCTCTTTTAAACCATTGGGATATTCCTATCTTTGGATTCTTCTTGTGTGGATGAGGATGCTTCTTCAAATAGTTCATAGATAATAATTGCAGAAAGAATGTAAATGATGACGTGATTTATGTAATAAAATTATCATGTAATGGTTGTAAAAGAAATCATTCTTATGAGAAATGATTATGTTGTTCTAGTTATAGTGATAGCTTGGGTTATGGTATATGATTGTAATGATGGACCTTGAGTTGTATTGTAACACATTTGTATATTAAATGAAATGGATGGATGAGATGTGAATAAGTATTATGGTTTAGAATTAAATGATGCAATTTTTATTCTTCATGAGCCATGTTAAAAGGAAATTGTGCAAATATTATGATAACGGTAATAGTCTTGAAATGATGTCTTTAACTAATGCTATAAGTATAAGAAATGCTACGCCTTGGTAGAATGTGTTAGGTCTCGGAGACAACTGAGAAGGGGGGGGGGTGAATCAGTTGTCAAATAAATTCAAACCAAAAACTACTTAACCAACCTTAATGCTTAATACTGGTAAACCAAACTTTAAGTCAATAAACAATTTATCAGTTAATTGCAGTACCGGTAAAGATTAATGCATGAAATAGAAAGACAATAACATCCACAACACATAACACCAATATTTGTACGTGGAAACCTTGTAAGGGGAAAAACCATGGTGGGAAACCTTACCCATAATCAGATGATACTACTGCAGATAGTATGTGTATACAAATGGGGTCTGCACATGCAGAAAGGCCAAGTGCCTAAAGCTCACTGCTTAAACACAAATAGGAGTCACACTGACTACAATTGGATGGTTAAATCCAATAATGATGTACTGCTCAAAATAGCATCTTCATATGTTGGATTTAGTATCAGTTTAGTTTTGATATGCCTTCACAAAACCTTCCTTCAAACTTCAAATGATGTTTGCATGTATAGCTCTTCTTATTCTCACATATACCAAATTACAATCCTTCTTACATTCGCATACTGATCTCACAAATAAGATCTTACATTTTTACCATAACCTAAGACCAATTTAGTAGGTGGGCTCTAAAAGATATTACAATAAAATCAATTACAAATAAAATAATATCCGATGCATGATGTCGGCTCAATGCATTTACAATAACAACAAAATCATCTCCATAGCATGTCGTGTTGATCTGGAATAGATAAGCCTCCCAGTGCATATCTTGGACCTATTTGCCAGTAACAACAAATATGCGAACTCGAATATACCAATGAATAAATCTTCAAGACAAAGTGTCCAAATGATGTCTTCGACATAACCAAGTATTTTCCATGTCATTCCAAGTGCTGGTGAACAATATATCTTTCTGGTGTACCAGATACCAGTGACTATGCATAAGTCGCATGCTTACCAATGAACATTGTCGATTCTCCTAGTGCCAGAGTTGATAAGTGTTAATAGGTGTTGACATCAATGACAAAACCATATCAACATATCCAAAATACCAATAATCTCCCCCATTGGCATTGATGGCAACACAAGATGGAGAAACCATCCTAGTGCCAAAACAGAAATGCCAAATACCAAAAACCAACAATCTCCAAAAGAGATCAAAACCAAATATCAAAATTCAGGTTTAGAGAGTAATGAATCTCTACCAAAATAATAATCTCTCCCCCTAGGAGTAACATGTGTTTTTCCATATCAATCTCTCTCCCTTTGACATCAAAAGACAAAGAAATACAAAAATAAAGTTCAAATACAAAATACCAACTTATTTAGTATACCAACTACTCCCCCTAAGAAGTAGCTCTCCTCATCAAAAGCCGGAGTAAACGATTTCGCTATTAGTTCTGTCAGTTGATGACAAACATCAATTGTCTAAGTCTCTACTAGTGGGGGTATGACCCCAAGCTGATCTCTGAGATATTCAATAGTCTCCTTAGGCAAAGGCTTAGTGAAAATATCTGCAATCTTCTCTTTAGTATTCACATAAACCAATTTTACTTCTTTTGCTTTAACATTCTCCTTTAGAAAATTTAGTTTGATAGAAACATGTTTAGTTTTAGTATGTAGTACCAGATTCTTAGATATATCAATTGCTCTAGTGTTATCACAATAGATAGTTATAGGTTCCTTGCATTTTACCTTTATGTCCTTCAACATTTACTTAAGCCATAATACCTATGTATAGTTAGTTGCTGCTACAACACATTCTGATTCTGCTGTTGATAAAGATGTGCAACTTTGTTTCTTACTCAACCAAGAAATTAATCTGCTTCCAAGAAAAAATGATCCGCCGTTGGTGCTTTTTCTGTCATCTACATCTCCTTCCCAATTTGCATTTGTGTATGCACATAATTCAAAGTTTTCATCTCTAGGATACCATAAGCCAAGATTTGTAGTGCCTTGTAAGTACCGGAAAATCTTTTTTACTGTTGATTCATGATTTTCTCTAGGATTACTCTAAAATCTTGAAACAATACATACTGCATTCATAATATCAGGTCTTGTTTGTGTTAAATACAATAAACCTCCTATCATAGATTTGTACCTAGTCAGATTAACAGGTGTAGATTCATCCCTTAGTGATAATTTGTCATTTGTAGTCATAGGTGTGCTTACCGGTTTAGAGTTTTACATCCCAAATTTATTTAGTAGCTCCTTTAAGTACTTAGATTGACTCAAGAATATACCTTTATCAGTTTGTGAAATCTGCAATCCTAAAAAGAATTTTATCTCTCCAACCATAGACATTTCAAATTCTTGTTGCATTCAATAGAAAAGTCTTTACATAATCCATATTCTCCTCCAAAGATTATATCATCAACAAAAACTTCTATAACCAAGATGTCATCATTAGTCAGTTTATAGTATAAATTGCTGTCAGCATTACCTTTAGAAAAACTAATCTTCAAAAGATATTTATCCAATCTAACATACCAAGCTCTTGGAGCTCACTTTAACCCATACAAAGCTTTCCTTAACCTGCAAACCATATCTTTGTTATCTGTCAAAGAAAATCCATCAGGTTGCTCAATGTAAACTTCTTCTTCAAGATCTCCATTCATAAATGCACATTTAATATCCATTTGATATACTTTGTAGTTCTTGTGTGCTGCAAAAGCCAAGAATAATCTGACTATCTCAATTCTAGCTATCGGTGCAAAGGTTTCATTATAATCAATTCCTTCTTTCTGAGAATATCCCTTACACACTAGTCTTGCTTTATTTCTAATTACCTTACCATCTTCATTAAGTTTGTTTCTGAATACTCATTTTGTTCCAATTACATTTTTGTCTTTAGGTCGGGGAACTAATGTACATGTGTTATTCTTTTCAATTTGTTCTAATTCTTCTTCCTTAGTTTTAATCCAGTGTTTTTCTTCACATGCCTCATTAAATGCTGGTTCAATTTGAGAAATAAGACATACCTATTCATTTGCTAGTCTTCCTCTTGTCATAACTCCTTGATATTGGTTCCCAATTATCTGATTTTCAGAGTGGTTCAATCTTACATACCGAGGTGTCTTTGTTTGCTGCAATTCCTCAGTTACAGTGGAATTTTCAGATGATCTCGGTGTAACTGGATCTTCATTCTGTATCGGTGTGTTTTTAATGTAGGTTCATTTTTCAGTATCTCTATTGCTGGTTCAGATTCTATGTACCTTGAAGTTCCTCTAAACTGTTCATCAATTTTCACATTTGTACTCTCAACAATTTTTTGCAATCTCTTGTTAAAACATCTATATGCCTTGCTTTTAGATGTATAACCAAGAAATATTCCTTCATCACTTCTAGGATCAAATTTGCTAATATACTCATCTCTTCTAATTTAGCATTTACTTCCAAATATTCTAAAATATTTAAGAGTAGGAGTAATACCAAACCATAGTTCATGAGGGGTCTTACCAGTTTCACCTTTGATGTGAACTTTGTTGAAAGTGTAGACTGTTGTGCTTACTGCTTCTAATAACATACTTCTAGCTGCATCCAAGATAGTTCTACTTTTCCTTTCTACAACTCCATTCTGTTGTGGTGTTTGGGGTGCTGATAACTGTCTTCTAATTCCATTCACTTCACAGAATGTATTAAATTCCTTAGATGTGAATTCACCTTCTTGATCCGATCTCAAACATTTGATTTTCTTACCGGTTACATTTTCTACCATCACCTTGAATAGCTTGAATTTCCCAAGTGCTTCTGATTTTTCTCTGAGAAAAGTAACCCAGCACATTCTAGAATAGTCATCAATGATTAGCATGAAATATCTATCACCTTGTAAGCTTTTAGTTCTAGCTGGACCACATAAATCAGTATAAATTAAGTCAAGAGCATTATTGGATTTTTCTAGAATAGTTTTAAAAGATGCTCTAACTTGTTTTCCAAATTGACATTCCTTACATACCGGATTGTGAGGTTTAACAATCTTAGGTAAATCTCTAACTGCTTTAGTTGTACTAATTTTCACAATACAATCAAAATTTACATGACAGAGTCTCTTATGCCATAGCCAACTTTCATCAATATGTGCAATCAAGCATGTTTTTTTATTGTTATTCAAATGAAAGATATTACCTCTAGTTTGATTACCGGTTGCAATTTCCAAACTAGTTCTATTCATAATTTTGCGTTTTCTATTCTTGAATTGTAATTGAAATCTTTTTTCAACTAATTGATCAACACTCAATAGATTATGCTTTAAACCTTCAACATAGTAAACATTGTCGGTATTATGCTTACCATCAAGAGATATATTGCCTTTTCCTTTGGTCAAACAAGCTTTATCATCTCCAAATCTTACTAGATCTCCATTATATTCCTGAAAAGTCAAGAATTTACTTTTATCACTAGTCATATGATGTGAACATCCTGAATCAATGATCCATTCATCCTTAACTTCAACTTTAGCTGCCAGGGCCTGCTCTACGGTTGAACAATAGGTGTCAGTTGATCTTCTATTATAGCAACAAAAACCCATCCATTTTTTGCCGGATCCTCATCAGAATCATCAGTGACTCCTTCATCAGTAAGATAACAAGATTTGTCTTTATTCTTCTTAAATCTATATCTCTGATATTCAGGGTTAGGCTTGTGTGTTCTTCTAGCTTCTTCTCTCAATCTAGCATGTCTATCAGGGCATCTTGAAGCCATATGACCAATCTTATTATAGTTAAAATATTTAAAGGGTGCTTTACCTTCATACTTACTTCCAACTGGACCTTTAGGCATTTTTCTTGCAAATAGTGCTTCAAGTTCTTCAAGTTCTTCATTTTCTCTCCTTCAAGTTCTTTTGCATAAAAGGCTTTCCAATCAGATTTGTCAAATGATGGTGTGGATAATGTTGATGCCTGAAAAGCTAAATCTGTCTTTATAGCAGCAACAGGACCAAATTTCTCAATCTCAAAAGCTGAAAGTTTTCCGATCAATGTGTCCCTACTTATTGATGTATTAGGCATTGTTCTTAACCCATTTATAGTAGTAGCTTTCATTCTTTATGCCGGTGTCAATCCTCTTAAAACTTTTGAAACAATTTCATCTTCACTTAAGGTTCCTCCACAACATTTAATACCCAAAACAATTTCATTTACTCTTTCCATAAAAGAAGAAATCCTTTCATCTTCTTCCATTTTTAGATTTTCATATTTGACTCGGAAGCTTTCAAGTTTTGCAATTTTGACTGTGGAATCGCCTTCATTCAATGTTTCCAAATGGTTCCAAATAGATTTAGTAGTAGATCTATCTAATAATCCCATGATTTTCTGATCTGATAATGCGTTCAAAAGTGCTTCTCTTGCTTTGCAATCATTTTCTTCATCTTTTCCTAAGCTTGGTGTATTAGGCTGACCAAGAGTAGGAGTAATATAGCCATTCTTTGTAACATCCCAGATATCCTTTAAAATGCAATTCAGACGTGTCTCCATCCTAATCTTCCATATGCCATAGTTGGTTCCATCAAGTGTAGGACTATCCTTCCTGAAGTAGTTAGAAGACATTGGATCTCCTCAAGTTGTTAAACTTCTACAAAAAGAGGACTAAGCTTTGATACCAATTGTTAGGTCTCAGAGACAACTAAGAGGGGGGGAGGGGGTGAATCAGTTGTCAAATAAATTCAAACCAAAAACTACTTAACCAACCTTAATGCTTAATATCGATAAACCAAACTTTATATCGGTAAACAGTTTATCAGTTAATTGCAGTACTGGTAAAGATTAATGCATGAAACAGAAAGACAATAAAATCCACAACACATAACAACAATATTTATATGTGGAAACCCTGTAAGGGGAAAAACCATGGTGGGAAACCTTGCCCACAATCAAATGATACTATTGCAGATAGTATGTGTATACAAATGGGGTCTGCACATGCAGAAAGGTCAAGCTCCTAGAGCTCACTGCTCAAACACAACTATGAGTCACACTGACTACAATTGGATAGTTAAATCCAATAATGATGTACTACTCAAAATAGCATCTTCATATGTTGGATTCATTACCGGTTTAGTTATGATATGCCTTCACCAAACCTTCCTTCAACCTTCAATGATGTTTGTGTGTATAGCTCTACTTATTCTTGTATATACCGAATTACAATCCTTCTTACATTCGCATACTGATCTCACAAATAAGATCTTACATTTATACCATAACCTAGGACAAAATTTAGTAGCTTGTCTCTAAAAGATATTACAATAAAATCAATTACAAATAAAACAATATCCGATGCATGATGTCAGCTCAATGCATTTACAATAACAACAAAATCATCTCTATAGCGTGTCGTACTAATCTGGAATAGATAAATCTGCCGATGCTTATCCTAGACCTATTTGCTGGTAACAACATATATGCAAACTCGAATATACCAATGAATAAATCTTCAAGACAAAGTGTCCAAATGATATCTTCGACATAACCAAGTATTTTCCATGTCATTCCAAGTGTTGATGTACAATATATCCTGTAGGTGTACCAGATACCAGTGACTGTGCATAAATCACATGCTCGCTGGTGAACATTGCCAATTCTCCAAGTGCCAGAGTTGATAAGTGTTAATATGTGTTGACATCAATGACAAAACCATATCAACATATCCAAAATACCAGCAAAATATATGAGTATGAGTAATATTGGAAGATATCTTAGGACATGTTTATGAGTTGTGGTTGAAGAATTTGAACTTATAGTATAATACCTCATAGTCAGTGATCTAATGGTAGGATTTAAATCTTATAATGCTTGGGATGTAATTGAATGTTCCTTATGAAAATATTGTATGGAAGTTCTTAGTGAATGAATTACTAATCTTATTAATGGAAATTATTAGTAAGTGTATGGGTAGATAGTAAAATAAATGCTTGTCCATCAAAGGATTAGATTGTATTATATGATATGGTTTAAGATTATAACTCCATTTGGTGGATGCTATTAGTTGTCATGGATAATAAGATTATCGTATTTAAAGTTGTGTTGAGTTGAAAGTGTAGTCACTTAATTTTTAATGAGATGTTGTTGGTTGATTGTTATAGTGTAAGAGATTTTATGAGTATTAAATGAGCCATGTATTAAATGTTTAGGAAGACTTTGTGATTGTTGCATTAAGTACTTTAGGAATCATGACGAAGTGATAGGCATGCTAGGAGCATATAATCATAAATGATTATGTGGGAGTTAATCATAAATGAAAATTATGTTAATGCAATGTAAGGGTTAATCTTGGTATGTGAATGCTGACCTTTATAGTCGAAGGTTGGTTAGTGGTAATAGGAATATTTGGACTTGGTGTATAAAATGAACCTAAGAGAAAAAGGGAAATAGCTATGCATTGAAAGATAGAATCTCATATTAAATGAATGATTAAGTAGGTTGCATATCATGGGTGTTAGGTATTTCTATGTTGCACTTATGCTTGAATAATGATTAAGATTATTAGGTATTGTTCTAGAAGAAAGTGAATGTTTATTGCTTATGTAAGTTGATTAAGTAACGACATTGAGATACCCTTGGGATTTAGTAGTAACGATTTATTATATTTCTCTTGCGTAATTGATTAATAGTTTGAGTGAATTACTCTATGTTCATAAAACCTAAATGTTGAGGTGTTCTTGCTGCATTGCTTAAGTGATGTTATGTGTTGTGTTGATAAATAAGCAGAAAAAATAAATTAATTAGTGTGTATTTAGCTATATTTCTCTAGGGTATTTTGGTGGGCATTTGAAAGATTTTTGGTATCGATGGTTATGTGGGAAGTGTGTATGAGCAATTGTATGCTATTTCAAGTGTGCATTTAAAATATTTTAGATCCAAAATATAGCAGAATATCAGAACAGAGCAGTGTTGCAAAGTAGAATATTTTGTCCTTAACCATTATTGTTTTTGGAATTTGTCGATGTTGTTTATCAGTTTAGAAATTCTAATTATTTTTTGTAATCTTTTGTAAGGCAGTGAGCCTTCCAAGGTTGTAGCCCTTATTGTAATTTGAGCAGTGAGCACTAGGCAATGTGCTTGAATGCATGTGCATTCCCCATTGTAATGTTTCACTTACTCCTAACGGGGTATTATCTCATTGTGAGTACATTTCCACCATGGTTTTTCCCTTAACTAGGTTTTCACGTAAAAATCTTGGTGTTACGTTGTTGTGCTTATTTGCTTTGTGTTTTTGCACTTTGCTTTTATTCAATTGCATTAAGTGGTTTAAAGGATAGATTAAGAAGGTTAAAAATTACAGAACATTGAGTCAGCCCCCCCTCTTAGTGTTCCTTGATTCTAATAGATAAAACCCTTGGATTTTCTTGTTTTGACATCTTTTGGTGATGTTTGAGTATGGCTTTGGCCTACTTCTTTTTTTAGCTAGTTCTTCAATGTTTTTCCTTTGTTGATTGGGCTGAGTTTGTGTTGTTGATTTTTTATGTTGTATCTTTTGGTAGAATTATCCTTTTAATTTTGTATCCTTGCAAAATCCAAGGGTTTTGAGTCCCTTTAAAATCCATTGTAAGGGGTTTCAGATCCTCTAAAAACCTATTTGTTCCTTCATAAACAAATCCCACTTTGAGGAAAAGCTCTAAAACAATACTATGGGGTCACCCATATCCACCTCAAGTAAATATAATGGTAATTATTTGTTCATTACTACCATAATTATAAATAAGATAAATTTTTTGAATTGATAAAGTGGGAAGGGCCCAACCCCTTTACAAAGTAGGCCAAAAGGCTAAACTAAAAACCATTAGGAGAATAAAGAAGAGGAAAACACAATGAATCTTACATGGTGTGAGACAAGAAAGATAACAAAGAAAGAACATCAAAGGATGAAGGCTATAAATATCCAAGGAAAATAAGTTAAGACAAGGGAATAATAGCAAGTCTTAATCCAAGGACTTAAGAGAGCCAGGTTAGGATGGGAAGAAGGTTATAATACCAACCTATCTAAACAATTCTTATTATAAGATCTAATAAATCTCTACAATAATACGTATCATTTTTTGTCTTGCCCTTACAAGAAGAGCCCAAAATGAAGGGTACAATGTACTTGTTCTTTCAAATCATTATTGATAGATGGTAACCAATAGCATACAAAGATAACCTAACAAAACTCTCAAATGAGGGAATATATAAAACTACTTGATCCACACTAATGGAAGAAGAATCTTGCACCATGCAATGAAAAGGAGGTTAGAAAGCATAATGTTATAAACATAAATGGAGTGAAAAATATAATGAGAATGTTGGTATCACAAATTCTACCTCTCAATAGTGTGGAGATGGTATGAATGAGGCTTTTGAAAAATAATTTCTTTTTACCAATCACCCAATCTAGAGGATAACATTTGCAACAATAAACTCACTTCCACACAAACATAAAATATAGAAAAGAAGAATCTAGTCCTATATTTAGAGATTTCATCAATGCTACTAAGGTAAAATATAGTATCAACAATACCAAGAGTACTACTATCATCACAATATTCTTGAGAGAGCTTTCAGAGACTTGCCCAAATAGGGATCAAATTGAAATTAGAAGAATGAAACCAACAAACCATGTTCTCAATGAAGGAACACTATTAGCAAGAAATCTAGGGGTCACAAACTTAAATTTTGAGCCCTGGTGAATTTCTAGCGTTGTAGTTTGGAAAAGGGAGTTAGATTAAAATAGAAGATTATCTATTTAATCTTAACATTAAGAACATACACAACATAACATATTGAGGCCTAAAATTTTATTTATTATTTACATGAATTTAGTTATTTACATGAATTTAATACATCATACATATCATTATAACTCCATATGTCATATAAATTTCTTATTTCTCCTTATATCTATCTAGTCTTCTTCACATTATCCCTATATTCTCCTTACACATACATTATGTCTCTCCTACTAATGGATGCATATTATAATATATTATATTTATAAGATGTGATGTGACCTACGCATAGTATTGCTAACCTTACATGTTAGGCACCAATTCTTATTCTCTCCAACAACCTTAATGTGATAAGATATGGAATGATCTCTAGATGTCTATCCATAGTAATTTCATTGCCAAGATCATCCCCCATTTGAATCCTTGAATTTTCCTCAAGTTAACCTTTTCATACCAAAAGTATGTCCTTATATATGTCTTGAAGACTCTCAGAATTATTCTCCCACTTTTTCTTTGCTAACTATAGATGATTGATGTGAACTTGAAGTTGCAATAGTTTTTTTTTTATTTCTAGAATTGTAATGTATTTCAATGTACTAGGATAAATTTTGTGCCTCCTAAAGAATACTGGTGATGTTAGCAAATACAAAATTATCTACTTCCCTTAGCTAATGAAACCAATTTCAGATTTTATCCCTCTACTCTTATAATTGCTAATATTGGTCGTGTAAGGATTCAAGGCGGAGATCTTGCCCATCTAGGTCTTGTAGTGCATCTTGATATATGAGCATATCCTCCATTTTCAAATTTAATTGTTTGAAGTTGTTACCATTGAATTTCTCCATCTCAAATTGAAAGGAAGCAAAGTATAGAAAATTCTTCCTATTACTAACCTAGTGGGGGAGAATGAAAATATTTCCTACAAATCTCAATTACTATAGTAAAAGAAAAATATATATAAATAGATAATAAACATGCATAATTATTACAAAAATTAACACATGATATATGTGGGGAAAACCCTTTGAGGAAAAAAGCCCCACTCCCAAAGCACAAATCTTTCTATTATGTATAAACAAAGAAGCTATAATATAATGACAACACTAGGATTGTTAAATAGGAGTATACTACAAATAATCCTACATTTGGAATGATTTTTGTAGCTCAACTTCACCTACAATAAAATTTTCATATAACTTGCTACAATAAGCTCTCCAAGACCTCCAATTTATACAAAATCCAAGCAAGGAGGCATATCCACAATCGATAGGTTGTCAAAAATGAAGTGGCACATTTAAAAACTACCTGTAAGCTTGCAAATGACACTTTTACATCATTTTATATCTCCTTACTAATACCTTAAAAATTGGGTGCCCAAAATTTACCATTATAAGGTATGATATAGGTGTTTTCACACACCTAACAACTATCATAAAAATATTCATAACTAATAGCACTTGCAACTATAAGAAAGACTGTCATAACTAACTGTTAATTTCTAGTCTTCTTATATCCTATCATAACCTTACTTGAGTAGACACATTCTCCATGAAAAGGTAGAATCTCTTGAAATTTATGGATTTTGTCATAAAGTTAGATTCTTATGCATCATAACTTTTAATAAGTCATTATAGATTCTTGTAGACTACCTAAGATGATGACACATGTAAAATTAACTCTATGACAAATTGGGATGACCATTTACTTATGAGAGAACAAAAAAATTCATGTCACGTCCCATGTCACCTCCCATTATAATGATGACTCACTATGTCATATCACACAAGATAAAAAAATATGAAACAATAAAAAAATTACAACATAGTCATAATTAAATACATTAAATAAGTAAATCAATGCTAAGATTTACTAAGGTTGAGACACCTTAATTACCAACACTATCAAGGTAATCCCTCTATCCTTCCATATTTAACCAATTCTTGATGCTTCCTTGTCATTAGTTCAATTTTGTTCCTTTATCCTAACAATCATATCCACCATAGAATGTTATCATATATAGTCAACTTATTCTCCCTTGATCCATTTAGTCAAAATAATCCAAATTATTCCATAAATTGTAATTAATCCTAACCCATTCAATCTAATATTATAATATATCTCGTCACCCAAGAGCATCTATCTATTTTGATCAAAATTTTCCAATACTCCATTGGTCTAGTTGAATTCAATTAGCATCACTGTGATGTTTCCATGCCAATCTTCATGGAAATCTTATCAATAATAAAAAAATCCTTAGGGTCAACATTATTATTATCATTAATTTTTCTAGACCCTCATTATTAGTAAATCAATCAATCAATATGATTTTAGCTTGACTAGAAGAAAAATCCAAGTTTATTTTTTGTTTCTTGTGCATGGTTTATTGTTTCCCTATATGTGATATCATTGGTTTTATTTATCATGGTAATTGTACCACATTTTTATAGGAGCATCATGATATTCCATATCATGGTGTTATAAGGATATGCTTGCATTTGATATTTTGACTATATACTTGTCACATTGTTACTCTAGTTCCTCACATTGTTACTCTAGTTCCTCATACCTTGCTACATAACATCAAGTATAATATCAAATCTAGATTTCGTATAGTATTATAGCATCATTATCATCCATCCTCCTCTATTTCCTCATTCATCCTCCTTATACAGATCTAGTAGAAGAAGATATAACGTCCACAAACTCTATTTAAACAAGGATAAAATATAAGCTAGCTTATCTAGAAACTCGTTCCAAAATTGAGGTGCTATCATCATGGCTAGACTACCACACCCAAAATTTACTTACTGATGCTTAAAACAGATAGGTTAGAGCGTGACACAATAGAAAATGATCTACTACGTATGACTAAAAACTTCCTAAATATTTTTCTCTTTGTCCTAGAATTAAAATTTGGTGTCATTATTAATCATTCACTTTGTTCAAAATGAAAAGAATAATTATTTAAAAGTTAAAATGAAAGTGAAAGGCTCTAGATATAGTAATAACGCACTCAACATCACATAGATTTCTTAATATCTTCTTAGTGAATCATAATTAGGAACATTAATGAAGAAAATTATCATTGGTGATAAGACTACAAAACTATTTCCCATGTATCCTTACAAGAACCTTAAATAATAACTTGTACCATTGATGCCATATAAAAATACTTACGGTTCTCATTAAGTTTTCATTTAATCAAAATCTTTTATTTCATTATAACAAATGATTTACTTGCATGAGATGCAAAGTGTTAATTTAGTTGTAGTAGTAAAGTACTAATTTGTCAACTCAAAGTCAAAAAATTAATAGTATGTTAACTCCAAGTCATAACAAGTCAAAGTTTCATTCAGTCACTTAAATTATTCTCTTCAATAGGCATATTAGACTTGAACTTTTAACTTGAAATAGGCATTTTAGATGATGAATATTTATGGAAAGTGCTCTATATTTCTATGATTGCATACATGTTGCCATTAATAAATGTTCTATTTAATAAATAATTTATTTCATTCTACTATAATATATTTTTACATGCATGACATAAGGTATTATTAATAAATATAGTAATATTTATTTTATAAAAATTAACCCCAATTAAGGGTGTGTCAAAATTTTCTCATATAATATAATATAATTTTTTTATCAATGTTCATCAAATGTTAAAGTTTTGTCAAATAATTAAATTTTCAAGCTAAACACAAGCCAAATGACATAATCCTCATCATTTAAGTCCCTTGAATTTTGTCTTCTCACTAGCCTTAGTAATATTTACGAAATAATGGAGTATTGTATTTCAATGAGGAATACGTGTTAAATGCTTGACCCACCATCCAATTGACTTACTTCAACTAATTGACCTCAACAATTGTGTGATCAGTAAGGGGATCCATTATCCTAAGTCAACTAAGGGTTACACTTTTCAACTATGTATATGCTTGTTGAAATAATGTACAAATCTAAATTCATTTTAGAGTACTAATCTAAGTGTTTTATTAAAAAAAATTGAATTAATTACCATTTTCTTATTAGAGAGGATGGGATTTGTGGAAGTACCCAAGTGAATACAATTTCATTCCTTTAAATACTGATATAAAGTATGAAATTTTGCAAATTTGTGTTTAGCTTATCCTTTGAAAGAAAACAATATGTGTGACTTGATCAATAGTTTAAATATTTTAACATGCAATGATCAAGTGTGAAGAATGGATTCTAACTTTATATAGAATTTAAACTATTTTATCAAATATATGAAAAAAGATCAACTTAATATAAATATAAGATAAAATTAAAGAAAAACTTTAACACATATATTTCTCAATTTTTATTAATTAATTATTTTTTAACTAAAATATTTCATGCAATATAAGCTCGATTCTAATTCATCACACTAATCACTCACTTCCCTTCGAAGTTAAAATATCTCCCATTTAAAAAATCCTATGTGTTTGGCTTCTCTTGAGGAGATTTGGAATTCTTTACCTAAGCCAGGGGAAGGAGAGTCTTGGATTGATTCATTGTGTTTCCATCACATAGTGTACTAATTTTTAACATTCATTTGGAAAGAGGATGGCTTGGAAACATAAACACAAGGAGAAATCCCTTCAAGGAAAACTTGTTCATGCTAGGAACCTCCTTAATGATGATCCCTCTAACACTGAAATTCAAACTTCAATTGCTCCAACAGAAGCTCAACTATGTAAAATAAAAAATTATAAAAGACAAGGGGATAAAGTCAGATCTAGACTACACTAGATTAAAGAGGGCAACAAAGACACCCAATCTTTTTTTAATTACCTTAATTACAAATATAAAAAGGAAATAATTAGTGTGATAAGGGATGGATTTGATACTCTTCAAACTGACTCTTCTAATATATGCAATGTTTTCAAATAATTTTATGAAAATATTTTCAAAGATGATCAATGCCCCAATATTCAATAATCTCTTGAAGATATAGTTCAAGCTTGCACTGATATTTGGACAAAATTTTGTCTTTGGATGAGCTAGAAAAGGCTCTCTTTTCTATTTCCCCTTACAAAAGTCCTGGTCGCGTTGGGCTTCCCATGAAATTCTACCAAGCTATGTGGCAATACATCAAGGAGGACTTTTATTGTTTAACCTAGAGGCTTATAAAAATGGTTCATTGGGTCCTATCATCAATGGTGGTATTATAAAACTTGTTCCTAAGGGTAGATATGAAGACTCCATTTCTAGTTGGTGTCCTATAACCTTGGTCAATAATTCTTATTAAATTATAGCTAAAGATTGGACCATTAGGATCAAGCTAGTGGTGCAAGGTATTGTTAGAGCTAAGAAAATAAGTTTTATGGCTGATAGATTTATTCTTGATAATCTAATGTTGGTTTGGGAGACTAGTGAATGGGCACAACAATCAAGTCAAAATGCCATTTTAATTAAACTTGATTTTGATAAGGCTTATGATAGAATTTTCTAGATCTTTGTCCTTAAAATGCTTCAATGACTAGGTTTTGACACTGAATTATGAGCTCACGTTCAAATGCTTTTTCAAGATGCTAATACTCAGATTATTATCAACAATGTGATGAAAAAACCATTTTATTTACAAATATCTATTGGGAAAGCTTTCCCATTAGCACCACATATATATGTTCTCACAGTTGATGCTTTGGGATATTTATTTCACTATGCTAATAATATGAATCCAATTTTAGGAGTTTCTATCCGTGACAATATGGCTATCATTAATTCTCATTATGTTGATGATAGCTTGCTATTCTTACAAAATTTAGACAAGTGTATCTTGAATGCGATGGATATTCTAGAGTTATATTGTGGTGTTTCAAGATCCAAACTTGCACATAACAAAACATAATTTATTATGGTTCAATGTGGGCATGCTCCTCCCTAGATTCCACAAAAGTGGAAACAAATCAAGCACGAGGAAATTAAGAGATATCTTCGAATTCCATTTGGTTTTGGAATGTCTCTTTTAGATATGTGGAATTGGTATCTTAATAAAATTAAGAACAAGCTCTTCAATTAGGGTAATAAATTTCTATCCCTAGTTGGCAAGATTCAAGTTGTTAATAAGTTCTTTCTTGCAACTCATGTATACTATTCCTCATTTTGGATGCCTTCAAAAAAGGGGTATGGGAACTTAATCAAGATCATCTATCAATTTATGTCGGCTAAATGGGATGGTAGCAAAGGTGTTATTTCTACATCATGGACCCAATATATCTAGCCTAAATGGAAAGGTGGCTTGGGACTTATTGATCCAAGAACACAAGGGTTTTGTCTTGCCTCCAAATGGATCATGGGAGATATCCATGAGAATGAACCGCAGAACATTCTCATACGGAATCGAATTAATTTTTCCACTACCAAGGGTAAACGGCAGCAAGTAGGATTGTTTTGACAAAATTCTCCATGCTTCGTTTTCCTCCATAAAGGATTCTTCTTCATTGCATTCCATATGGAAGGCCTGGCAATGTACATGTTCTCTATTAAAATGGAGAGGTAACTCACTTCAGCGTAGCTTCAACTTCTCCACTTCATCTACCTAGTGGAATATGCACGTTCTCTATCAAAGTCAGCTCCTTGCATTAAGTTTTCCTAGTCACTCATATACCCTCTTCAAGAAAGGAGTTTGTAAGATTGGAGATCTTTGGGATTTTCATAGTATGATTTGGCTGCCATTGCTTTCTATTGAAGGCCAGTTCAATTTATATAATAAATACAAGGTTTTTTTTAATTTTTGTGTTTTCTTTGGTTCATCTGGAACTGTCTATGAAATTGTGTACTCCTATCCATTCCAACTTTTTCAAAGACTAGTTATGGATTTCGTCATATCCTTTTATGTTATTTCCCTCAAAAAAAAGTTTATTTGCAGCTTCTTCCAAGTTTGTCGTTAAGACACCATCTAAACTCCAAGTGGAAATGTAGGTTTAATGAAAAATTTTGGTCAAATTTATCTGCCCAAATTTGGAAAACTAAATCCAATGCAAATTGCCAGTTGTGGATAGACTGAAATGAATGCCGATCCAACCAGTTAATTGTCCTTTCTGCCATAGGCAAGAAAACATAAAACATATCTTCTAGGGATGTCTTTTTGTTAAAAAACAGTGGAATCTAGTTTTTAAAGATTTCTCGGCTATTTTTTAACACAAATTGTCTTTAGAAAGAAGTCATTCTTGGTGTGGGAATTCGTGTTAATGTTATTTTGTCCCATATATGGAGATACTGACATAAATTTATTTTGAATAATCACAATTCCCACTAGGAAGTTGCATTTCTAGTGCTTTACTTAGACATTTTTTATTGTTTGACATCCTTTTCTCTCAATTATAGGTTGTCACAAACCTCCTTTATCACTTTTGATTTGATACAATTTCTATTATATCTTTTTTGGTTGAGCTATTGAAATGGTTGAATAAATATTATAAAAGGATAAATAATGGACCCACATACACACTTGGAGAATATAATTCAAAAGGCATTATTTATTTTTATTTTTATTTCTTTTCCCAATTATGGCACATGTTGTAGGAGGAATTAGAAGCTTCTAGAGGAATCTTCAATCTCTAATTCCCTTGCATGTAACTCCCCCACTAGGATATTAATCAATTTTGCATGGGTCCAATATTGGAAAAAGAATCTCATTCTTAATTAATTTCTCTAGATAGTGGAATTAAGGGGTTTTTCCTATATATTGTATAAAAGTTTTCAAAAGAGGGAGTTGGTTATTCTTTGAAGAAATTTTTCTCAAATAGTTTGTTTTTAGTAGTCATATTTTTCATTTGGAGAATAGTTAAGTTTGTTTTTTTTGAAGAAATTTTTCCAAGATTGCAAGGAAGGATCAAGGAAGGCTAAGCTTGAAGATTGGAGAGGATTCAACATCAAAGGCTTCTCCAGGTTCCCTCCCCTTTTGCATTTGCTAGTTCCTTATGTAAATTTTTATATTTTCAAAGGAAATATCTCCTCTTAGATTCGTTAGTTGAATATAACTTTCTGAAGGAAATCATTTCTTAATTGTTAGATAGATTAATTTGAAAAGGAAAATCTATTTTTTTTCATATAAAAAAAAAGCACTGATAAAAGTTTCTTTTCTTTTTAAAATGCAAATGCAGATTTCTCTCTTATTTGATAATCTATTCAAAAAAAGAAATCAGATTCTACTTTTTCTATTTTATTTTTAAATCTAGAGAAAATCTTAACTCTAAAAAAAAATTAATAAATCATGCTTTCCAACATCTCTATTTCCTTTTTTGAAAAAAAAACTCAAATTCTTTTCTCTGTAAATAATTTCTTTCTCTATGCATATAATCATTGTATTAAGAAATCTCGCTATGTAATATAGTATTTCAAATAGGAATTCTTCTCAGATTTATTGTATAAAATACCTGTGGAAAATATTATTTTTCTTTCAGAAAACCCTCTCTCTATGAATATTAATTTCCTGAGAATCTCTCAAAGAAAGTTTTGTTTATCTCAACATAAGGGCAAAATTGTTGGATATGATCACTGTGAAATCGAATTTAAACATTTACCTACCTTTGTGATAATTTCGTTATCTGTTATGTTGCTGAAACAAATTTCTCTATTTCATTTCATTCCTATGATTAAATTCTTATTCTTTTTTTTATAATAACATATATTTTTTTTTTATAATAACATATATATATATATATATATATATATATATATATATATATATATATATATATATATATATATATATATATATATATATAAACTGGAATAAAAACCACACACACACACACACACACACACACACACATATATATGTATATATATATATATATATATGTATATATATATATACATATATATGTATATATATATATACATATATATATATATATATATTATTAAATTTATACAAAAAAAAGTGATAATAAATAACTAAGATGAAGCAAGTTGTAAAAAAATCTTTCCGCACGAAATAATTGTTGAGCAACATGGAGGGTGAGGCGGAGTTAATTTAACCGCTGAGGAAGTGGTACCCTTCACTACCCCTGCGGTCACTGTTACAGTAGTGGCCGCAGGGGGAGTGGAGGGGCCCACAGTGCTCCCTCATCTCTATGGGTCTGCACCCGCAGGTCTGCAGGGGTGATGGGATCTGTGGCCCCCACTCCCCATTGACTTTTAAAACAAAGTTTTGTACCCTCTTTTTTTATTATTTAGATTTTTTTTATATATATAATTTGCAATTTAGAAATTGTTAATATTTTCTTTAGTTTAAATTTTAAGTTAGTAAATTAAACTTAGAAAGATTTATAAATAATTGGGATCATTGTGTAGTAAATTTGTAATTGTAAATTAAAGTATATAATTAGAATCTCTCAATCCATCTGAGATTTATTGGGTTACTTGGTTGGTAATTTTAGGTTCATTAAAAATAATTAAGTCATATTATTATGATTTGATCCAAAATTGCCAAATGTCTAAACTAATTGCTCATTTTGAACTAATGACTATAATTAATTATTCTTGTGATAGAAATAAACATTGCTTAATCTTGCATGTAAATGACACTATTCTTGCTCATGTGAATTACTTATATATTAATTGCAGTTATTGATGAGCAAGTTACATTTTCATCATCTTCATGCGAGTGACACATTTAATTATCAATATGCGAGTTTCATAATTGCCATTATTGTGCAAGTTATATTTCCAGTTTTGAATATTAAATAATTTAGTTTTCAAAGTTGTTCATGAATTCCATAAAAGAAGTTATTCCAATTATTTAAACTTTGCAATGTCTAATTAGGCACGTTCATTTCATAATTGTTCAAGCATGATGCTAATTAAAAGTTTTCATAGCTTCTTAGTTAGAAAAATAAACAAATGAAGTCGAAAAACCAAAACCTAGCAGCGTTCGGTATTTACAGTGCCTCTGGGTCATGCTTACGGGTAATGTCATCGTGTTGATCTACTGCACTTAATGCCTAATAAAGCTGCATCAACGACGTCTATGGCATCATCCCTATTAATTATCGGGGAGTAATAAGGGACACTTGGTAGTTAAAATCCAAGGGGCGGGTAATCCCCCTTGGATCAATAATCTAATAAGATAATCCTTAAATGATTTTACATCCGCTGAGTTAAACCATAGTAAACCCCCTTTAAGGTTGATCGAGTGAAATGCTTTTATGGAATTAATTTAATCTTGAAGAGTTGTTTTTGATTGACAATTGGGGCAAGGGTGACACTTATGATAGCTATTAGGATCTAGTTGTTTTAGGCTACAAGCAATAGGCCACCTTGAGCCTTTGCTTAAGTCCTACCACCATGGGTAGCAACTGCAGAGAAACTGTCTGGAACATTGACCCTAGAAAGGGTTGTGTATCCACCAAACAGTTTACATTAAACCATAGATTAGAAAATAGAACTACATACTCTATGCCTTGATCTCATGCTCAAACGGGTATGTAGGCAGTCTAGGGATGGAGTTGTCCCTAGTACTCAGGCGTTCGTGGATGGAGTCTAGGTTTTGGTAAGAAGAAGGATTGAGAAGAATCCTAACTTGAAAAATAAATGAAATAAAAGAAAAAGTAATTTAGTGCATACTCGGAAGGAATCCTGTATGGATTCGCTTGACTTCCCGAGGCTTTAAGCCAAATCTCGAGTTGGAATTCAAGCTTGCACTATGTTATTTGATTTCTCCTAAGGACGACGACCTCGGTGCACT
Source organism: Cryptomeria japonica (assembly GCF_030272615.1). Classification (NCBI taxonomy): domain Eukaryota; kingdom Viridiplantae; phylum Streptophyta; class Pinopsida; order Cupressales; family Cupressaceae; genus Cryptomeria; species Cryptomeria japonica. The sequence continues at coordinate 766,769,298 of NC_081407.1, read as the reverse complement.
CCTATTAGGGGAGTGTAGTACTTAGTGAGTGACTCAGGACCCGAATGGTCCCGATGAGTCTAACTCTCTGACCAGAGCACCTCCTATCCCAATTGGATAGATGCCTACCCCGTATGGGTAGATGCCTATCCCACATTGGATAGATGAAGCCTTCTGTTCTGTATGGATAGATGCTTAACCTGTATGGTTAGATGCTCATCCCGGATGGATGAATGCCTAATCCAAATGGATGGATACCCAGAGTATGGGATTAAATCAAACACAAATGATTAAATTAATCAAAAAAAAAAGGGGTCAAATTTTGTTGGGTTAAGTAAAGTGGGTTATTACATAGGCAGAGGTTGAGAAGAGTTTAAAGATTGACTTCCAATTCAGCAAATCAAGTTACAAGTTGAAGCATTGCTCAAAAAGAGAAATGTTGTCATGTCACAAGGTCCAAGGCCTTCTTTTGACAATTGATAGTTTTGTCTCTAGTTTTTTTTAAGACTTTGCTGGAAATATGTATTTAAAATTGATATATTGCTGTTTGTAATCTATATCAGCTCTCAGGTTATAGGTTGAAGTGCTGCTCAAAAAGAAAAATATTGTCATGCCAGAGATATAAAGCCTTCTTTTGTCAATTGATAGTTTTGTGGAAATATGTAGTTACAGATTGATATATTGCTGTTTGTAGTCAATATCAGCTGTATGGACTGTTGGTTGTTGTTTATAACAGCCCTGATTGCCATTTATTTCAGACTGCTAGGTTGTTTTTCTATATGAATTTTCTTTGACAGTCCCATCACTGTCTTCTTTTTGTAATTCTTTTGCATACTTTCAATACAAAAAAAACCTAAAATAATTCATAAATAACTTTTTTTTAAATAAGAGTTATATATCTTTCATTGGAAACAAAAGTGCACCTAATTATTTGTAACCTAAAATAAATAAATAATTTTTGCTTCTAGATAGTCAAAACTGGAATCGTGTAACACCGGGTGGTTAATCACTATAATATTTCGCGTCATTTTTACGCGTGATTTCCCGAAAGAATTCTATCCTTCTTCCCCACTGAGCGTCCTGCCTTGCCTGCGTTTCTTGCTGCTATTGTACTCTGACCTTTCCTATGACACTTTTTCTCATTCTACGGGGAATTTTAAGATTTTTATTTTCTTTGCCCCTCGCCATTCATTATTCTCCAAGCTTAAAAAGATAAGCTCGATCTGGATCCCATAATATTAATTTCGGGAGAGGATAAATTATGAACAAGAATTTAAGATAATTCATTTTTGTATCTGATTTAATGATTTGGATTAGCTTTAAAAGAAAGACCATTGGATTACGTGCAGATTTCATTCCAGTTTTTATATAATAAAAAATGGTATAGTTGCATCGACCCTTTAATTGAGTAATCGTGAACAATAGCAACTCTAAGCCTCCGAACATTGCCTAGCTTTGCCATCTGAATTTTTAGTCGTAGTACTGAAGGCTATTATGTCATTCGGAAAAATCTGGATTTTATATCACTATTAATGTTTCAATATTTTTGATAACGTATCAATAATAATTTAGCTCAAATGATGGCCATTTATATACAATTAAATTTAATGAAATATTAAAGTTTACATTTGTAAGAAAATCAACCTAGTGATTCATGTTAGTATTAAAATATTTATTTAATTGGGATAGAACTTCTTGTTGGTAGTTTAAGGCAATTTAGGGAAGTTATCTTAATGCAATGTATTATTTGCATAATTTATTATAAAATAACATATGAATAGAATAATATTATTGTTTTTCTTATTATTGTATAAATATAGACAGTTTTCTAGTTTTTAATATGAAGTCAAATCATAGGGAATATTTGATGAATGAGAAGTGGCCCATTTTATAATTTGTGAGTCGTTATGGTATGTTAATTTTCATCCTATAGTGGATTGTTTGATTAGATTAAGTGAGTAATGGCCCCAATCTATTATAGATTCTAATAAAAAACCCTGAGAAAGCCTTGGAGAGCAAGCCCACAAAACAACACCAAATGATAGAGTTCATCAAAGAAATCAATATAGGAAATATTTAAACTGAAATCCAGAGACAACAAACTAAGAATATCAAAAAACACTAAACAAAATAGAACTAAAAACTCAACCTTAGAGGTCCTATCAATTGACCTCAAATACTACAAATGTATGCAAAAACTAGACTAAACTATTGTTTGGTTGGCTTTGCACACTTGTTTGGCATACCCATTGTACACCACATGTGATTTCTAGTATTAAATGTAGAACTAAACGAATATAATTGGGAATTATATGTCAACAATTTATATACCTTTATTGGAATTATTAAATTATGTAAACACAATTTACTAGTATAGTGAGAGTCCCAACAACTCAAATTTAAATATATTCTTTTAAAATCATAAGTAATGAGCATTCAAAAAATGAAGAATGGGATTGTATACTTCATGAAAGACAATAACACTCAAATGTATTAGTATAAGCCAATGAAGGATAATGAAATTATGACACTTAAATTACTATTTAAATATATTAATTATATACATGACACTTCAAGTAACGGACCCAGACTTTGCATTCATTTTTGAGACGAAGTCTTTTCTATGTTCATTGTCATACTTGAACACTTAGCCAAATTCGGATGGCACTTATCAGTCTACGGGGATCCACATGGATCACTTATGTATTTGGGGCTGACTTCATGGAACAAGTACCTAGGTGGCCGCAGATGGGTGCAAAACTATTTGGCGCACGTTATGGGGGATTGCAAGTCCCTAAGCGGACCAGATGCTCAAGTACAACCTATATTGGGCCGACTTGCTTAGCGTGTTGAGCCTACCATTGGAAGCACACGGATAATCCTTCTACTTGATTTTTGTGTGCCATGCGATTGAGCCATTACAAGATTGACGGTGGGGAAAATGTTCATCCATCTGATACATTTGTAGGTGCCCTTGGCTATATAAGGTGAGATGCCTTAGCCATTTGAAGCATGAAGAGGAGCAACATCTGAGAGTTCAGAGCGAGGCGCAGTTAGGTGAAAGTGCGAGCAAGGCGAGCCAAGGAAGTCTGATTGTGGAGCTACAAACTAAGCTAGAAGCTCTGAGTGGTTTCTTTGTAATAAGTCTCGCTAAGCACTTTGTTAGCACAGACAACGTGATGACTAGTGTTTCTTAACACAACACGCTTGGCTTTTGATTTTGTAATGTTGATTTTACATAATAGAAAAGCATTCATGTTCGCCCACCATCTTTTTTGTTCTTGTGCATACTAAGTTAGTGCATTGCATCAGACTACTTATTTCCACATTCATTTTTATTTTGCATTGGCAACAATTCGTAACATTGAATTCCAATCTGAATAGGTACAAGAAGGCATAGTCTAGGTTGGTTGTCTACAGGCCTTTGCGCACTTGAGACAATTAATTTCAGTGTCGTGTGGGTCTTGCTGATAAGGTCCATGATAGTTGGTATTAGAGAATAACTTTGCAAAGGATTTGCAAAGGAACTCAATGGTGGATCCTTAGGATGATGCACAAAAAGAGGAAGTCAAGGAACAACAAGAGCACAATCAGCATGTGTCGCGTACCAAGTGATGGCTCCAGGATCATGAGCAGCAAATTTCTGATTTGGAGGCTTGGGAGGACCAATTTCGTAGTATTGTATCAAAACTTGAGGGGATGCATTATGTCATGGATAGGATTCATTGGAGTTTGGAGGTTCACAGCGATGAGATCAACTTTCTGAGAGAAGGGCAGTCAGTTCACCATGCACTGCTTCAAGATGGAATGCAGGTTTCAAAGACATCAGCACTGAATGGATCATATGATGGCGATCAAGATGAAAAAGTATTGGATAACTTCTTCTGGGATGTAGAAAAATAGTTTTCGAGCACTCTTGAGTTGGTTGATGAGACACAAGTCAGGAAGGTGGCCTCGTGCTTCACTAGAAGTGTGAAGCTTTGGTGGCAGATGCATCTAGTGGATGAGCAAGCCGGAAAGGCAGTACGGTCGATTAATAATTGGCTCTAACTGAAGATGACTTTGCAAGATCAATTCCATCTAGCCAATTTAGATTGGGTGACTCAAGCTCACTTTGATGAGTTGATGCATACCGGCAAGATTCGAGATTATGTCCGACAGTTCCAAGTACTGGACTTGGAGTGCACCAAGATAAATGACTTTGAGAAGCTGTACTTGTTCGTGAGGAACTTACAACCTTGGGCTACTGATGAAATGCGATGACAGAAAGTGCAAACATTGGCTCAAGTGATTACTTTGGCCAATGGCTTGTTGGATTATAAGGGTGATGTAGCCAAAGGGTTTGATGGAGCACAGTCTGACTCAGGAGATTAGCGCAAGAAATTTCGTTGGAAGAAGGACAAGAAAAGTGCTTGTCCACAGCCAAAGGTGGATGAGCAGAAGAAGAGTAAGCCGACTAGGAACCACCCTCCCAAGAAGGCGAAGAATCAAACACTTGCTAAAGATAAGAAGGTGGATAACAGCTGCTTCATTTATGGGAAACCTAGACATTGGGCTCGGGAGTGCCCAGAGTGGACTCGCATCAATTTGTTGCTAATCAAGAACTAGAAGGTCCAACTCGAAATGGGTGTGTTGCAGTTGTTGAATGCTTTGCAAGAGATGACAAATCCGAATGCAGGCACATCAACTCAACATGACTTATGCTTCATCGAGACATTATTTGGAGGAAAGAAGGTCTCGGCAATGGTTGATTCCGGAGAAACACATAATTGCATGTCTGTGAGCCAAGCGAAGTCATTTGGGCTCAAGATGGATCAGATTGAAATTAAATTCAAAGCGGTTACTACTGCCACACAAAAGGTCAGTGGTGAGATCCAGAATGCAATCATGAGGACTGGATCATGGTAGGCTCCAGTCAACCTTGTGGCGATCAAAATGGAAGAGTTTGATCTGATTTTGGGACAAGCATACCTAAGACAAGCAGTAGCTATGGTGGCTCCATACTTGGGTTGCATTTTGATCTTGGATCCGGCGTGGCCATGTATGATTCCGATAGTGTGGCAAGGCAACTCAACTCAGATTCTGAGTGCATTGAGTGCTAAGCAGGTTGGAAGGAAGGCGACTGAGGAACTCTTCATTGCTACCTTACTTGGTGGATGGGATGAATTCAAAACATTCGACTCATCTAATCCATCCGCAGTAGAGGATGTTCTGAAGGATTTCACAAATTTAATGCCAGAGAAGTTACCAGCAACACTACCACTAAAGAGGCATGTGGATCACATGATTGAGTTGGAGATAGGAGAAAGACCACTAGCTCGGGCTCCTTATCGTCTCTCAGGACCTGAGATGGTAGAGTTGAGGAAGCAGCATGCAGAGCTCATTGAGGTAGGATACTTGTGGTCTTCTCACTCACCCTATGCTTCTCCAATCTTGTTTCAGTGAAAGAAGGATGGGTCACTTTGTTTGTGCGTGGACTACCGAGCACTCAACAAGCTAACCATCAAGAATAAGTACCCTCTTCCCTTGATAGTGGATAGCTTTGATCAACTTGTGGAGGCCAAGAACTTCACTAAGTTGGATCTTAGGCAAGGCTACTACCAGATCCACATTGCACCATGCGACAAAGAGAAGACGACTATCACAACAAGGTATGTATCTTATGAATTTTTGGTTATGTTGTTCGGCCTAACCACTGCACCAACTACTTTCAGCACCCTCATGAATGATGTGTTTAGGCTCTTGCTAGATAGATGTGTTGTTGTATATTTGGATGACATCTTGGTGTATAATCACATTCTTGTAGAACACAGGAAGAACCTTAGGGAGGCGTTCACCCTTCTAAGAGCACACAGCCTCTTTGCCAAGAGGGAGAAGTCCTACTTTGCACAGGAGGAGGTCCATTTCTTAGGGCACATCGTGGGACATGGTCAGATCTGACTTGATCTAGAAAATTTTGCAACGATTCAGGATTTGGAACCACTTCGGAATGTCCATGAGGTACGACAATTTTTGGGACTAGCGAACTACTATAGGAAGTTTGTTGCAGGCTACTCCAGGATTGCAGGACCCTTGACCAACTTGTTGAAGAAGGAAAAGAGGTTGATCTGGGGTGAGCGACAGCAGCATGCTTTCAAGGAGTTGAAGATAAAGCTCACAGTGGAACCTGTGCTTGCATTGCCAAGATATAATGAACCATTTGAGGTTCAGATGGATGCTTCTGACTATGCGATCAAAGGAATTCTGATGCAGCATGAACACCCAGTTGCATAAGAATCAAGGAAACCTAATGACATGGAGCGCAGATAAACTACTCATGAGAAGGAGATGACAACCATTGTTCACTGCCTTGGAGTTTGGTGGCACTATCTTTTGGGAGTACCTTTTGTAGTGAAAATGGACAACATTAGTTTGACTTACTTCAAAACGTAGGCCAAACTCACCCTGAAGCAAGCAAGGTGGTAGGAGTTCCTTGCAGACTTTGATTTTGAGGTCGTGTACAACCCAGGAAGACACAATGTGGTTGCGGACACTCTCAGTCAAATGACATAGTTGGGAACACTAGAGAACTTGGAAGGAGGTTCCAGCCAAGTCACAATGGCTGAAGATGTGCTAGATCAGATCAAGGAAGGACTTGAGAATGATTCTCAAGCCTATCAGATTGTTCTTCAAGTTCATGCTAGGTGGAATAGGAGGTTTTCACTGTGAGATGGAATGCTCTACTATATAGAGAACCGTTTGTACATTCCAAAATGAAAGGAGTTGCACAAAGAGTTGTTACGTGAGTGTCATAATTCAACCTGGGTGGGCCACCCAGGGAAGAAGTGGACTTTGGCACTTATGGAATGTGCCTTCTACTAGCTGAAGATGCGAGACAATGTTAAGCTCTATGTGAGGACTTGCCTCACCTGCCAGTAGGATAAGTTAGTTCATGAGTGATTGGGTGGGTTGCTCCAACCTTTGCCAATACTTGTGTGGCCATGGATGAGTGTGAGTATGGACTTCATCACTCAGCTTCCGAATGTGGAAGGTTTCTCCAGCATTATGGTTATTGTGGATTAGTTTAGCAAGTATGCCATTTTTGTTGCTTGCCAACAACCATATCTAGCTGAGCTAGTAGCTGAGCATTATTTTGAATAGGAATACCAGGTTCACATCGAAGTTTTGGACCGAGTTGTTCAAACTCATGGACACCAAACTTCTGATGAGTTCTTCTTATCATCCATAGAAAGATGGATAGACTAAGCGGATCAATATGGTGTTGGAAGTCTACCTGAGGCATTTTGTAGATTCTGGCAAAGGCAAATGGTCGAAGTTGCTTGACGCAACTCAATTAAGTTATAATTTGCAGAAGAGTGAGTCTTCCAAGTACTCACCATTCGAGTTGGCGATGGGACAAAAACAACTCACTCTACATACAATGATGTGTGGATATCAAGGAGGTGATGTCGATGCAGTAGACATGGTGCAGATTTGGAATGAGCAAGTTCACTCAGCTCATTATCATCTCACCAAGGCATTGGACTGAATGAAGAAGAATGCTGATGGAAAACGCAAGCAAGTGGAATTTGAAGTGGGCGACAGATTATTTTTGCGCATGGATCCTTACCAGTTCAAAGTGCCAAGAGGGTTGAGCAATTCACTTATTCGCAGGTGGGACAGGTCGTTCCACATTGTGAAGAAGATGGGTCCAGTAGATTGCAAATTGGATCTATCGGAGCATCTTGGAATGCACCCAGTTTTTCATGAGTCATAGCTGAGAGTGCACAATGCAGATGAAGAAGATTTGGTTCACAAAATTCCTGAGAGGGGGTTGGCTAATGTGGTCGACCATCCAAGAAAGCGAGTGAGTCAAGTCTTGGCTATGCAAATTAGGCGCTATGGTAGGAAGGTGCACAAAGAACTCCTTCTTTGCAAGCTAGTGAGACTCTTTGGAGTGATGAGGAAAAGATCATGGAGTTCCTCAAAAGGAACTCAACTCCGCAAACTTGAGCACAATAGAACACTCCCTCAGTAACTTTTGGTCCAAAGTTGCAACAATGAGGGCGTTGCACCAGTTTAAGTGGGGGAGGATGTAATGGACGTAGACTTTGCATTCATTTTTGGGATGAAGTCTTTTCTGTGTTCATTGTCATACTTGAACACTTAGCCGAATTTAGATGGCACTTATCGGTCTAAGGGGATCCACATGGATCACTTATGCATTTGGAGGTGACTTCATGGAAAAAGTACCTAGGTGGCTGCACATGGGTGTGGACCTATTTGGCACATGTTATGAGGGATTACATGTCCCTAGGTGGATTGCATGCTTAAGTAGGACCTATATTGGGTTGACTTGCTTAGCGTGTTGAGCCGACCATTGGAAGCACACAGATAATCCTTCTGCTTGATTTTTGTGTGCCATGCGATCAAGCCGTTACAAAATCAATGGTGGGGAAAATGTTCATCCATCTGATGTATTTGTAGGTGGGCTTGTCTATATAAGGCGAGATGCCTTATCCATTTGAAGCATGAAGAGGAGTGACATCTGAGAGTTTGGAGCAAGGCGCAGTTAGGCAAAAGTGCGAGCAAGGCGAGCCAAGAAAGTCTGATTGTGGAGCTATAGACTAAGCTGGAAGCTTTGAGTGGTTTCTTTGTAATAAGTCTAGCTAAGCACTTTGTTAGCTCAGACAATGTGGCGACTAGTGTTTCTTAACACAACATGCTTGACTTTTGATTTTGTAATGTTGGTTTTAAATAATACAAAAGCATTCATGTTCGCCCACCATCTTTTATGTTCTTGTGCATACTAAGTTAGTGCACTGCATCAAACTACTTATTTCCAGATTCATTTGGATTCTGCATTGGAAACAATTTGTGACATTGAGTTCCGATTTGAATAGGTACTAGAAGGTGTAGTCTAGGTTGGTTGTGTGCAGCCCTTTGCGCACCTGAGACGATTAATGCTAGTGTCGTGCAAGTCTTGCTGATAAGGTTTGTGACACTTCACCATCAATAATATGAATTGAAACAATGATGATTCTTAAGAAATGATTGAGGTCATTGACCACACAGAGGACATGAAAAATCCTATAACTACCCCAATTCAATATAACACTGATTAGTTCATTATTAGTATCATTATTCGAAATCAAACAAATCAATAAAAGAACAAAGTTAAATCAATAAAATATATTAAAGTAGGTGATTAAAAATGGGATTGGATAGAGGCTAACAAGTTTTGTTGTTGTTATTTCTTGTAAGTAAACTAGTGGTAGCGTTAAGGAATATTACAAGTCTTGTTAAACTAGGATGCAGAAGTGTGCCAACTTCTCCCTTATACCATAATTGAATCTTAACTAAAAATGATGAGTATTTCATATGTCTAAAATAACATACAATTCTAATTTACAAAACTGAGCTACTGCTCCTGAATTCTGCAAATTTTATAATCCCCTATTTTTAAATGCACACTGGTTGTTGCTAAAGCAAGAAGAGTTGTGCGCTCTCTCTCCCTCTTTTTTTTATCACTCAAAGCTATCCTGTTATGACTATTAACCTGCTATTGCAGCCAAAAATGAAACTTATGGACTCTTCTTTCTACTTTTTCATATATTTCATTCAAAACTATCTCCCATCTATTCATATGCTCAATGAGATTAAGAACAACAGCAAAACAAAAAACATTAAATATGATTTAAATAGTTAATCTACAATGAAGATTATAAATAAATTTATATTTCAAAAAATATTCTATCTGGACACATGTGAAAGTGATGGAGAGGACAACAAATGGTTGGACAGGAATTCTACAGTGAGGTAAAATCAATGTTGGTAGTTTTTATTAATTTCCAACACTCTTTCTTAATTATAGTTATTAACATCTATAATTCTTAAATTGTCTCGTTGTTACACAAAACATTATTTTCCCAATGGTTTGTTGAACATGTTTGTTCTTTTGACTTAGATTGTTCCAAAAAGATTTCTCCATTTGTTATCAACTCCTTAATAAAATGATATCTTGTTTCATTATGTTTACTGCTTTTGTGAAAAACCGGGTTAATTGACAATACAATAGCTTCAACCTATTGTCACAATAGATCTTTGTTGCCTCTACTTATTCATATCTCAAATCTTTCAACATTCTTTTTATCCATATTGTCTAACAAGATGCTTCTGTAGCTACTACATACTCTACTTTAGTAGATGAAAGATTGACAATTGGCTATTTCTTTGAAGTCCATGATACTACACTTGATGCAAAATGAAAAACATAACCTAAATTGCTCTTCCTATTATCTCTACTCCCTGCAAAATCACTCTTAGTGTATCCTATCAACCTAAAATCATTTGACCCTAAGTAGAAACTTCTATAGTTCCTTGTTTCACTAACATATTTTAAAATTCCTTTCCTAGCTTATCAATAAAAAATTTTTGGAGACTCCTTTAACCTTGAAATGAGGCTAACTACATACATTATATCCATCCTTGTGGTTATTAAATACATGAGATCAACAACAAGTATTTGTAGAAAGTCAGTTCAATTATAGATCCTTTATCATCCTTGCTCAATTTCAGCCTATAACAATTGTTGTTGGGGTTGTTATATAATTCATCATATTAAACCTCTTTAAATGTTATTTATATTTTTTGATTGTGAAATAAATACACCTTTCTCATTTTAATTTACCTCTATACCAAGAAAGTACCTCATTAAACCCAAATTAGTCATCTCAAATTCCATTTTCGTAGTTGACTTTAATATATCAATTGATAAATCACCCATGAATATCAAGTCATCAACATGTAAACAAAGAATTGTGATCTCACCTTGCTCATTAATCTTGATGTACAATGTGGGCTCAGTATTGCGCTTAGTAAAACTTTTTTGTGAAAGATAGCTATCAATTATGTTGTACCATGCTCTTAGGGCTTGTTTAGAAATTTGTAAACATTGTTTTTATGGCCCAAAATCTCATACCCAAGAGGTTGCTCCTCATAAAACTCTTCTTCTAAGAAACCATTTGAGAATGCTGATTTCACATCCATTTGATGTGCTACCCATTTTTTTTTCTTTGCAATGGCTAATATTGTTCTCATGGTGTCTAAATAGGCTATTAATGTAAATGCCTCATTGTTGTCTACCGTACGCCATTGTGAAAGACTTTTTTCTACAAGCCTTGCTCTGTGTATTTGCATATCACCATTTTCATTCAATTTGATTTTGTAAACCCGCTTCACTCCTATCACCTCTTTTCCTGCAGAAGATTAACTAACTCCCAAGTTTGATTCATTTTTATAACATCTATTTCTTCATCGATTGGATGTACCCTTTTTTCTTCTTTAATTGCTTCTTTGAAATGAATTGTATCATCTACTTGTGAATATAGACCAAAAGGAAAATTCAAACTTGTACTAGTTGCACCTTCATTTTACTTATAATTGTCTAAGTTTCCAAGTTTTTGTCTCATTAAGCTTGTTATTGTGGGTTTTGACATGCCACTTGAATTTGTAGAATGTGGACTTGATGGTGTAGCACCAAGAGTAACAATTGAAGATGGTGTTTGTTACACATTTGATGCAATATTTGTTTGAGTGTGTGGAATTGTCCTAATACTTGATGGTGTCATTTTTTGTCCACTTTCTTGACCTTAAATGAGTGTTAAAGTAGTCACATCTGAAGCAGTACCTACTGGTATAAAATATTATTTTTCTATTATGGTATGTTGGGTGCTAGATTGATTATTTTTTCTAAAATTCTATCCCATGCTTCATCTTTTATGATATGCACATCTTTGCTGGTTATAACCTTTTTATTGATTGAACTATATATCTTATATGCCTTTGATTTATCATTATATCCCACAAGTATACCTTTTTCTCCTTTGTTGTATAAGTTTTTTCTTAACCCATCTAGGACATGTGCATATGCCACATATCTAAATAGCATAATACGAGAAACATTATGTTTTCTTCCACTCCATGCATCTTTCAAAATTATATCGATGATACTTTCAATGAGACAGCTATTCATTATAAATGTTGCACATGCTAAAATTTTAGCTCAGTACTCATTTGACAATTGTTTTGCTTTCAATTTGATTATAATCTCTAAGATGAGTTTAAATGGTTGTAAAACCTTAAACACACTAGTCAATACTAGTAAACTAGATGAAAGGAATATTTTGTTAATGGAACAAATTTTAATATTATACTTGATTGTGTGTTTTAGTATTGGTTATTGTTACATAATTGGATAGGCGGTAGGTCTTATATACTTGATTATTTGGTATTGGTGGAGAAGAGGTTGGTTTGCATCGACCTGGGATACAATTCAATGCATCCTCTTCTCCACCAATACCAGATAGAAGAGAAAGTACTTTAATTTAATGCCATCAGGATAAAAGGCTTTAATCAAGACAGATAAATGGTATGCAACTGTATATATTTGGAATTTATTACCCAAACAATGCAATCGATCAGTCGCACACGAAGTTCCATGATTGTGATCTTTTTCAAATCCTAATATGATTTCTATCTCGTCAACCTCTAGAGGAGCCACCTGAGTTGGCCCCACCCAAACCAAGATCCATTCTTCCCACTTTTCAAGAATGTATTTCTTTTCACTATCTTGTAGTTTCCCTCGTGAATTTTCAATTATAGTGTAGAGTTCTTCACGAAGGACACCACCACATCATCTAGAGTCTATGCTTCAATTTTTTTCTTTGATCCCATGGAGGCCAATAGTCCTTTGTCTGAGGAAGTGCTTCTTGAATAGTCATTGGGGGGAGAGGTAATTCTTGAAATCTCCCTTCTATTGGGAGATTGTGTGCATAACCTCTTGGTCTTCTAAAAGCTAAAAATTACTTCGAGTCCGCCAACTCTGGTTCCACACTATAGAAATTTTTTGATATTACCTACCAAATATCCTTCGGTGCAAAAGCATTATTCTCATAATAGAAAAAAGGTGCTCCTTGCATGAACACATTGATTTCCTCCAAGCATGGCGCAATAGGTTTCGTAGGAACTCCAAAACCAGTTAGTCCCTCCGGACATAAATTAGAGATGTCACATCACACACTACAGATATTGTTTGTTTGTATTACATACTCTCTATGTATTTATCACCCTTTAACATTTTCCTTTGATTTTCTCCAATTGCTCTCTTTTAGGCAGCTGATGAGCTTGTTTCCATGTCATTCAAGATAATGCCTGCTTGCTTTCTTTTACGAAATTTTCTTGCACATGACTCTTCAACTTGTATGTTCTGCTTCCGTACAAATATAAATTTTAATTCACGCTCAGATAATAATTAAATAAAATAAGCATTTGTAAAAAAAAATATTTAGTCATTCGGTGTTACATATTATCTGACGGAAAGATCCTAGACAATTCTTGGAGAAAGGAAACATCATTGATAAACTTTTTTACAAATAACACTGAATCAAATAAATTAAAAATGTTTCATGTAATTTTTAAAATTAGAACTCCTGCAATGCTTTCATGCACTGATGGCAAAGCCGTCTGACCCACATCATTATCCATAATAGAACAAATCAATATAATAGGCTATTATAAAGAATATATACAAAAATATGAAAGAACATTAAATTACCATTACAAATCCATTAAAAAATAAATAGTGAAAATAGATATAAAATTGTAAATGTCTCCCTTCAAACACCACAACCATAACCAAAACAAAAAAATATTCTTACCTGCAAAAACTAAGTAGCTGGTGAGTTGCAAGTCTACAACATCTCTCAGATGATCGAACCGTTTCTTAATTTTGTTCTTCTGATTAGTCAATGGATTTAGTTACATGTACAAGTTTTCTATTTGAAGCCTTTTGTTTCCCTATATTTGAGACTTAATAAAATTCTTGTGAGTAGAATGGTGAAGTTTATCACCCAAACAAATCATATGCAAGGGAGACAATCACTTAAGGTCCATCTGATCTTGACACATTGATGCCCACTTTAGTATGTCACATCCTAAATTGACAAGACTCGTGATTGGGACCCAAAATATGACCCCTCATTTCTTGCCTCATGTGTGAGAAAAAATGCAAACACTTTATGTATGATTAGGTATAAAAGGAAGCCTACCATGTCATTTGAAGGGTCTACCTACAATTCAATTGATCTCTTAACTATAAAATCAATTAAATTCCAAGTGAACAAGCAATCAAGCATTCATCAAGCATTGAAGGAGAATTCAAGTTAAAGCACAACATTCATGATCAACAGTCTGCATGACATCCTAAAACCTTGTGTAAGGATTCAATAAAGATTCATCAAGGTATCATGTTCAATTTTAAGCATTTTTAGATTATATCTAAAGGGATCATTTTAAAGAGGAAGGAAGAGATCTTTTCATAAAGATGTCTACCTCCAAAAATAGAGGAGATATTTAATAAAGACATCATCTTTTAAATTAAGAAATGGGCAAGAGATTAAGAATACAAACCTTCCATATTGCACACTTCAAGGTATATTCAAACCTATTTGACCTAGGAAATCCCCCATCAGCAAACCTATTTTCATCATTTTGTGTGTAGGAAATTGATTCAGGAGTTACGTGTGAAGAATTTGGCAAAGTAAATGATGACAATCAAACTCAAATTTTATCTGTCTTGAAAGCCTTTTATCCTGATGGCATTAAATTAAAGTTCTTTCTCTATTTTCTTGTGATCTCTGGAGTAGAGGTTGCTTTGCATCAACCTAGGATACATTTAAATTGTGTTGTATCTGCAGAAATACAACACAAGGTTGGTGCAATGCAACCTCTGCTCCACCAATACCTGATAAAAGAGAAAGTACTTTAATTTAAAGCCATCAGGATAAAATGCTTTCAAGACATATATTAGGTATAAAAGGAAGCCTACCCTATCATTTGAAGGGGTCTACCTACAATTCAAGTGATCTCTTAATTATAAAATCAATTCAATTCCAAGTGAACAAACAATCAAGCATTGAAGGAGAATTCAAGTTGGTGTAGGTGCATTTGGAAGACCAAAGGACTCAATGAAGCCATTAAAGACTTTTGAAGGTCTTAAGAGTGAAGAGCCAATCAATTATGATGTCTTAAGGTCCATTATGGCCTTTAATGATGAAAATTGTAATAAGTTTGTAATTTGTCCTAAAGGGCCTGGTAAGGACCTTAGGACCAACAAAAAGATGTAATAGGAATTTATGGCTTAGGGAGTCTACAAGAGTTTAGGCAAGTTCACTAAAACATTTCATGACCTTGTGTGTCAGAAATTAAGATTTTTTGATCAAATGGTTGATGTAATGCTTTGTATGGCACGGACTAGGACAAGCAATAACAACAAATTTTTGTTTTCTTGAAATTTTTTGGTGTTTTGGCTTATGGTAACTTTGTCTTGTGTATTCAAATTCCTAATGCATTGAAGATACCTTGAACATCTTATTTGCAGAGAAGATGCACTGATAATCCATTTCTCTCAGACTTTAGACTAGTTGCATTGACTATTCTAATAGATTTCTGCAATTTGGCATTTGATTTGGTTGATTTACAATGAGAATGGTCATTCCATGAATGTAAAAGGCCTAATATTCATGGGATGGAACTCCTATAATATGTATAATAAATTACAAATAGGTTGATGTGCATATTGGGTGGAGAATCGAGTTGATCACCAAAACAACGAATGTAAGAGTGGAGAAATTGCTTGCTAAGGAGCAATAGTAGCAAATCTGCCTTAAGGAGGGGCATATTTTATGATTGATAGTGTTTAGCCATTTCAAATGAAAGGTGAATCCATCATCATTTGGATGGTATAGTGTTTAAAAAAAGGGTTATATGAGAAACCCTACTTTTAAGGGTTTGTCAGAGGCTAAATAAAGGATTTTGCATCTAAGAAGGTTAAAACTTGTAAATAATTGCATTTCCTTAGTTTTGATTCATATAATTTCAAAAGAAACCTTTTGATAGTATATTTTGTGTACCGTCCTAGTCCAAAAAGCATTCATTTTGTCTACATCCGATAGTCATTGCTAAAATCAGTTTAAAGTGTATTCATTTAGGGACCTTTCATAAAATATTCTCAACTTACACATCATAAAAGGATCTTAAAATATTCATTGTTTATAATGATAAGAATTTGGTTGTTCCATACACCTTCCTTTACTATTTTAAAAATATCGGCTACCAAAATATTGTGCAGCAGTAGTATGAAGTGCATTTCATCTATTTTATGTCCAAATATTTCATCATACCACTTTCTTTTCAAAGGCGACTGATCGATTGCATTGTTTAGGTAATGCATTCCAAATAGATACAGTCACATACCATTTATCTGTCTTGAAATCCTTTTATCCTGATGGCATTAAATTAAAGTTCTTTCTCTATTTTCTAGTGATCTCTGGAGCAGAGGTTGCTTTGCATTGACCTGGGATACATTTAACTTGTGTTGTATCTGCAGAAATATGTATCCTAGGTAAATGCAATGCAACCTGTGCTCCACCAATACCAAATAGAAGAGGAAGTACTTTAATTTAAAGCCATCAGGATAAAATGCTTTCAAGACATATATTACGTATAAAAGGAAGCCCGCCCTGTCATTTCAAGGGGTTTACCTACAATTCAAGTGATCTCTTAATTATAAAATCAACTCAATTCCAAGTGAACAAGCAATCAAGCATTCATCAAGAATTGAAGGAGAATTCAAGTTAAAGGACACCATTCAACATGACATCCTAACACCTTATGTGAGGATTCAAGAAAGATTCATCAAGGTATCTTGTTCAATTTTAAGCATTTTTAGATTAGATCTAAAGGGATCATTTTAAAGAGGGAGGAAGAGATATTTTCCTAAAGATGTCTACCTCCAAAAATAGAGGAGATATTTAAGAAAGATATCATCTTTTAAATTAAGAAATAGGCAGGAGATTAAGAATACAAACCTTCCATATTGCACACTTCAAGGTATATTCAAACCTATTTGACTTAGGAAAGCCCCCATCAACAAACCTATTTTTGTCATTTTATGTGTAGGAAATTGATTCAAGAGTTACGTGTGAAGAATTTGGCAAAGTAAATAATGACAATCAAACTCAAATTTTGATGGCATGCAAAGCAGAAGAGTAGGCCAGTTCCATACACCTTCCTTTACTATTTTAAAAATATCATCGACCAAAATATTGTGTAGCAGTAGTATGGAGTGCATCTCGTCTATTTTATGCCCAAATATTTAATCGATGTATATATCACTTAACAAACCACCTGATACTTAATCAATGTGTCTATCATATGCAAGACAACTAATACTAATTGGTATGTATTAGTGAAGCCTAATAACAATCAATGTTCACAGTTAATATATTAACCAATTAATCAGAGTGCATTGGTTAATCCCGATAACAATCTGTGTTCATAGTTAATATGTTAACCAATATTAATCAGAGTGCATTGGTTTTAATGTAAACCAATACCAATCGGTATTCTATGCTATGAGATTTACAACCGATGATTATCAGTAGTTAAGCATTGATTGAACTTTTCAAGTATGGTTGAATATATACAAATTTAAGAATGATCATCGATCAAATGAAGGAACAATAGCTTGAAGTCTTCATCATAGTTTATTGATAGGATAGATGATTGAATGAGAGACTTCATTTATCTTATTGAGGCTATCATGCATTAACAGGATAGAGGGACCTTATATCAAATTAAGGAAGGCATGAGAGTGATATATGTATTAGTGTAATTATTACTTTTTGAATATTTATCCTTGGTTACATTCAGACCAAATTACAAGTTACATTCAATATAGGACCACAAGTTACATCACCCTATCTACAAGTTACATTCAATATAGGACCACAAGTTACATTACCCAATTAGGGTCAGACCAAATTACAAGTTACATTTATAGGGTCTATCCTATTCGAGCTAGCTACTATTTCAACATATTATAACACATGTATCTATTTCTATGCAATAATTAGTAGTAGCTACATATACTAGCATGGTACACAAGTTCTTTTCTAATAGTGCCCTTCATATGCAATTCTTTCAATATTATTTAGTTGTATCTACCTTCTTAGGTTATGCAAATGGAGATTAGATTAGGTTATGTATCTACTTTCTTGCTCTGTAATTCTCGTTGTGTTTAATAAATTTTTATCCCTTTGGTGAAAAAAAAGGAGGTTGATGATAAATATTTATGTTGTCTATTAGTTGATTCCCATGACAATAAGTGGTTAATGCTGATACAAAGTAACACTAACAGGAAACTTGATTACAATCTAATAAACATCACTGTTGAGCTTACCCCTGTCTCATATAACCCTATGATGGCTAGGCCCCACCATAATTAGAAGATCCTAATTACTACTGTCCTAAACCTTGCATTGAGTGTCACAATTTCATTGTGAGTTGAGTTAATTAGTCCATTAGCAAGATTGGGAAAGAGTTTGGTATTGAGTTAGGTGTTGGTGGAAGGTTTAAGGAGGTACACTATCATCATAATTAATGTTAGAGAGTGTTGTGTGAAGAAGAATGGCCACGAAAGGAGTGACTATCCTAAGTGCTTGAGACTGTCACAAAAAGTGAGTGTTGCGGCAGTGAATCTTCCTTTGACCTTTGGGTGTTTGGGAGGGTAAAGACCCATCGTGGTATATGTTGAGTGGTTGGGAGGGTAAAGACCCACATATCAACTATCTACTTTGACATCCTAGGATGGTGTCCACCTACTCTAAAACCTTGTGGGAACTCTCTATCTGATACTAACATATACATAACATGTGCCTCTCATATTACTCTATGTTGGCTAGGCCCCACCACAATTAGAAGATCCTAACTACTAAAAACACTAGATTCACCCCTTAAAGGTTGTTGAGTCATAGAAGGCCTAGCTTGATAGCCCTATAGTCTCTCATACCTAAAATATCCTTGTGGTGATGATGGTCACATGTGACTACCCTATGGCCCCTACTATGCTCTAGACCTTTATCCCTAATATTGATTCTATTGGGTTTTTCTTTGTAAATCATATAGTAAGTCTAAATTATCCTTTGAAGGGTGGGGAGGCTTATGGACACTTTAGTCCCTTCATCAAGGTTACAAACTTCTCTCATGCCTCTTGTGTCCTCCCATGTACCTCCTTTTCCATAAGAGACTTTTCCATAGCAACCCTAAAGTCATTTGGATTCGCCATGTGTAGGAAAACTGAAATTTTGGGCTTTCCACCCCTAATAAAATAATTGACAAGAAACTTGTCTTGAATGTAATCTACAAACTATAAGAACTCGAAAAACTAACTCTCATGTTGAGCCACTATGAAACCTTATTATGTAAATTGTGAAACTCATCTATGCATCTCTATCAAAAATATTTTGAAATAGAACACACTTTGAAGCACTCCAAAATAGTATCTGGAGAGGGTTTCCAATGTGAGTTGGTGCATTTTATCCTCCCAGTACCACAAGGTGGAATTTAGTCCTCTCAAAAATTGCATTGAAAATTATGCCTTTAGGTTGCTCACATATAGATGCAACCAAAAGCATAAGTCCAAGCTAAGTAACAAGACTTATCCTCAACCCTATTTGTGGATCTTAAAAATGTAGAGGATTAGAGATGAAGCAACTCTCAAATATGATCCTTTGGCTCATGATATGTGCTTGCTATAGTCTATACCTCTTGTATTTATGCATGATGAGGCTAGGTAATGTGTATTGATCAATATTCTATCTCCTCTATGTGTATTTCCCAAATTCAAGGCAAACTCCTAATAAGCTCCCAAGATGCAAGTATATGCTCCTCTGCTACAAGTGTATCCTCATGGCTTGTAAGATTTGAGGTCCATACTTGGGCTACTCATCTTGGTGAAAACTCTCAAAGTGATATGACCCTTCCTTCCATTTCCTACACCCTATTTTCTAATCCACACCTCATAACCTTTACCTCACTTCCTATCATTATTACCTTCCATCTACCTTTCATATCCCCTATCTTAACCTCCTCCAATTTCCTACATCCTATCCTAAACCTTAACCTCATACACACTTACTTTTACTTCACCTACCTAACCCCATTCCATCTTTCACATCCTTTTATCTCCCCCCATTCACTTTCCTACCTTCTAAACCCCTAACATATCCTAACTTACTCTTTCACCATTACATCCTTCATCACTTACCTCCCTATCTTATCCTGACCTACACCTCTCAACTTCCATTTTATACCACCTTCCTAATGGTACAATTATGCTCCCTTCTAAAACATTGACAAAAAATAGCACTCGATCACTACACAGTGCTCTCATGGTTCTGTAGCAGGGATTTTCTGTCACAACCATATATTCTAGCATCCATAATTAGGATATATTTTACATAGTGGCACTCGATCACGCAGGTTTAGGTCATCCCTCTCCTTAATTAGGATATATTTCAAATATGGAAAGTAGTGTTAATATGTTTCAGGCTTACTATATTGTTCATTATTTAAAAGGCGGTGTTTAATTAATACATGATTGTAGGATTGTTTAATGGTTTAGGTCTTGTAAGAAATTCTTCTTTTAAATCGATCATATCATATAACAGTAACCTCTCACCATCTCTACTATTGGCAATTAATCTGATAAATCTATAATAAATTTTGAATCTAAATATTTAAATATGTATAACAATGAATTTGTTGATTATACCCTACCTGTTTTCTTCAACCGGATCTTGTAATGCCCAATTTAGAGTGAAGCGATGATAATTGAAATGGCCGCCCTGACAAACACATCCTTTGGCTCAAATGCGAAAGGAAAGGAAAGTGGCACTATGATAGCTGACCATTCCTACATCCTACAGCGATTAAACCCATAGGGAACCTATGTCTGCCTCCCTCCTTCATGTTCATCGGGGGATGGCCCAACAATAACTTCTTGACTTACTAGACCCCCACCCGTGACTTATTGAGTGCACAATCGATCTGGATTCTTTCTTCGGAATCGGCATGGGAGGAACCACTTCATTCCACGGCCAGAGCACTAGTAGTAGATAGCTAGGATAGCTGACCATTCCTACATCCTCCAGTGATTAAACCCACAGGTTCCCTGCCAGAGGAGACTTATCCAAGCTGGATCTTTTGTAATGGCAGAGGTCCATGAGATGAAGAGGCAGGATTTTGTAATGGCAGGGGCGGGACGAAGAGGCGGGATTTATGAAATGACTTGGTCTTTTTTTTTTTTTTTTAAGTAATGCCCGCGGTCGTCAAAATTTCAACGAACTCGGGAACTTTTTCTAAAAAACCACAAATGTCATTGCAAATTCCTTCTCCGTCGAAACCAAATGTTGCATTATCGTTGGAATTCCGATAAAAGTGGGCAGTTTTTCAAAAAAAAAATCAAAGTTGATCACAATATACCTTCTTTGTCGGAAACCTCCATCAGAATTTTAGGTCAAATGTATTAGTGTGTTTCCATGTCCCTTAGATACATGTGTAATGATTTTTTTTGTAACTTTCCATCCACTTATCAAAATTTGAAAAAAATTAAATAGGGTTGTTTTTTTCTTAATTCTTTATACATTCTTTTTTGTTGTTTTTTAATATAATTTATGTGATGCAGACACCCAATGATACATTTTTTAGGATGCATTCACTTTTAAAAAAAATAAAAAATACATTATCATAAAAAATATTAATAATATAAAACTTATGGTAATAACTCTTAACTATATATTTTAGTAAGAAAACTAAGAACACTTTTCTTTTAGTACAAAATTTGATCCTCTTAATCTTAACCATTTTAAAAAATGGTTTAGTTGTTTGGAGACCAAATGTAAAGTACTACAATTCTTATTCTTGTCATATCTTCAACTTTTGAGTACATGCATCTCAAATTATTACTCATCCAAGTTTAGGTTTATCTAATTTTGAAAATAAAAAATTGACCACCTTTGACGTCCCTTTTTGTCTCCATTTGTATGCACTTGCCTTCAAGTTGGAAATCAACATTTTAGTTGGAGCACACTTGATGTTATATTATATTTTTATGAAATTAAAATGGCCACTTCACATGCTTCCCCTACTTCACACTCTTAATCTATAGCATTTAAAAATTTGGTAACTTATAGAAACTAGTTTGTAAGCTCTTATAATATCCCTCTTGTCATATCTTAGAATTTTGAGTGTAGGTATATTGAATTATGTATTAAATACTTTTTACTATTTTTAAAAATAGGTCTTGTACCCCTTTGACACCTCATTTCCATACACATATTTAGATATTACTATCATACACATAAACATTAATACCACTATCATTACTTGACAACCAAACATCCACATCCTTTACAAAATACTCCTTCACCATGAAGAGGTTCTGCCACCTAATTCCCCCTCATTACACCTATTGTTTCCATGTGAATAATAATAGCTATTTTTATATAATGAATGTGAATTGTGAGTATGCTTACTATTGAATACTCACATAATAGTGGTGATTAAAATTTGGAGAACACAAAGATGTAATTTTTTTTTTTTCATTTAATACAACTGTGTATTATAAAAAACATAATAAAAAGAAATTTTAATTAAGGGATGTGTCAAGACATTTCTTCTTGAATAGAAAACCATAGAATATTGTTGATATATGCCTCTTTCAAGATTTATTTTTAATATAGTAATATTTCATTTGATTGGAACACAAAATATGGATAAGGACTTGAATAATATCATTTTTTATATTTAGAAATTTTTTCTTTCCTTGATGGAACCCTCCTACAAGAATTTTGAAAAATATGACTTTGAAAAAAATATGTATTTAATAGGATGATCATCATTCTCGTATGCATCTCACTTCTTATCTTCAATGTAACTCAACTTTTCTTATTGAATACAACACACACAATATGGTTGATATATCTTTCGTTCATAAATGTATTTATTTTACCTAATTTGGTAATTTTTTATTAAATTGGTACACATTATGCCATAAAAAATGGATAAACATCACAAGTGAATAAAATCATTGTTAGATTTACAAATATTTTCTTTTCTTCCAATTGGCACGCATAAAATCATATAAAATTATAAAAGAGGGTACACAACATCACACAATATATAAAATCATTTTTTGGCTTCAATGTAACATGACTTTTCTTCTTCAATACAACATCACACAATATGGTTGATATATGTCCCTTTCAAGAATAAATTTATTTGATCTATTGTAGTATTTTTTCTTCCAATTGGCACGCATCTGACCATAAAATATGGATAAGCATCACCTGAATAACATCTTTTTTAAGATTTAGAAATATTTTCTTCACTTGATACAACCTCTAATTAAAAATTTGAAAAATGTGAATTTGAAAAATATATCTATGAAAGAGGATGATTATTCCTATAGGTATTTCACTTTTTAGATTTAGAAATATTTTCTTGGCTTGATGTAGCCTCTAACCAAAAATTTGAAAAATGTTAGTTTAAAAAAAAAAATCTCTGAAAGAGGATGATTATTGCTATTAGTATCTCACCTTTTAGCTTCAATGTAAGATGACTATTCTTCCTAACTACAACACCACTGAACATGGTTGATATATGTTGCTTTCAAAACTAAAATTATTTTGACTAATGTAATAATTTTTTCATTTAGCGAGTACATATCACACTATAAAATATGGTTAAAAATAACATGAATAATTTGAGATATAGAAAGGTTTCTTTCTCTTGATGCAACTTCCTACCAAAAATTTGAAAATTATCACTTTCTAGACTGTGGACTTGATGGTGTAGCACCAAGAGTAACAATTGAAGATGGTGTTTGTTATACATTCGATGCAATATTTGTTTCAGTGTGTGGAGTTGTCCTAATATTTGATGGTGTTATTTTTTATCCACTTTCTTGACCTTGAATGAGTGTTAAAGTAGTCACATCTGAACTAGTACCTACTGGTATAAAATATTATTTTTCTCTTGTGGTATGTTGGGTGCTAGATTGATTATTTTTTCTAAACTTCTATCCCATGCTTCAGCTTTTATGACATGCACATCTTTGCTGGTTATAACCTTTTTATTGATTGAACTATATATCTTATATGCCTTTGATATCTCACTATATCCCACAAGTATACCTTTTTCTCCTGTGTTATATAATTTTCTTCTTAACCCATCTAGGACATGTGCATATGCCACATATCTAAATAGTATTATACGAGAAACATTATGTTTTCTTCCACTCCATGCTTCTTTCAAAATCATATTTATGATACTTTCAATGAGACATCTATTCATTATAAATGTTACACATGCTACAATTTTAGCTCAATACTCATTTTACAATTGTTTTTCTTTCAATATGCAATATTCTTTTGCTTTCAATTTGATTATAATCTCTAAGATGAGTGTAATGCCCGCCAAAATAACCTAGAGAACTTAACCAACTATCATGAAAACATACATAATTTTTTTTTTTAATGCCTACTAATACAACATAATCAAGTTACTACTCACAAGCACCTAATATCCATTAGCATGATTTACCATTGTGCATCATGACAAAATCACCAACCATGATGCACAAGTGGAAATAAAACACATCATAACATCTATCTCCCTAGGGTATCTTAGTGTCATTTCTTTCACTACTAACCATCATAACAACATAACAATAACTAAATGAATGCACACTATTTGTAGTATCAATTATTCTTTCCATGCACATATGCAAAATCATTTCTAATCTATTCATAATAAATACGATCTTCACCAATGCAACATCACATTAACCCCATAAGGTTCATTTTAAAGCACCAATGACAAATGTTCCTAATCCAAACAACTTTCTCAATTACAACATCATAATCTATTACTAGTACTAATTACTACATTCTTAATCTATTCCCTAAACCAGAATAGACACACGTACAACACTAATAGTAGCAACAAATTTTAACTAAAATAATCACATATACCAATATTACTAAGAGATTATGATTATACACACTGTAACATATTGAATTCTGATTAAAATAACACTCAATTAATAAACATGTCACTTCATACTAGAGATTTCTCTTCCCACTTCAGAACACGCCTCGACCTGCCACACATTCCTGCACTCAAATCTACTCTGCTAGATACACACATTAGTTCTATCAATTTCTAGATAGGAGTTCAACATGCTATACCATATGATAACTTTAATTGGGTCCAACATCCACCAATGTACTTGCAAGGGTAAACATATAACCTAGGAAAAGTGACAAGACCAAACAACTCAGAAGAGCCAGACCTAAGGGCTAGACCTACAATCTCAGGGGCTCATCACAGATGGCCTTGCCTACATGAATGTGCAAAGACTTCATAGTTCAACTTAGAAATCATATAAAATTATAAAAGAGGGTACACAACCCTTTCTAGGGCCTCATACCCTAGACAATTCTCTCATTGGTTGTCACCCACTAAAGTGAAACAGGGACAAAATCTAATATAAATAGATTAATCACACATAGGAATCCCTACAATGATACTCAAAACAACATACTTCTATGGATCAGGTATAGTATATAAGTACCAATCACATGTTATATGCAACACGAGAACAATGCACGAGAGACATGCCCGATCCTCTTTAATAACTCTAATAACCATTCAACATACAAGGAATAAATGGACTTAACTAATGTGTTCAAAGATCAACATAACATTTCGCATGGAGGTACAACAAGTAGACATTTCATGGCCAATTCAGATATACATTATTTACACCACATGCTAAAATAGTCTCTTTATACAACATATTATAACACTAAATACAATAATAGCTAAAAGATATAACACCTCAAATTCGAGCATATTCCTTAAGCACTAAACTTCATTACTCAACCAAAAGACATAAACATAGTAATGCTCAAATTATCATCTTTTGTAAAAATAATAAATAAACAAATCAATAATGATACCTTTAATCCATGAACTATTAAGGATATCTTTGAATAGCAATTTCCTACTATGTAATACTATAGAGAACTCGTCCTTCACGTTAGTGCAGTAGACAATTTCACATTAATTATCACAACACTAACTATTATTTAGGAAATCTTATAGCTTATAAGGAATATATTAGATCTTAGGTGATCATATAAAAGACCTAAAATATTAAATTGCATTCTTAAAATGGAACTTCCTTGTTCTTTGACACGAATCATTGTATTGATTATCTTAGTGTTCTCTTAGATCAATGTAAATTCATAATAATAATCTACTCATTTCAAATCAAATAAGTAATTGTAACTGATATCCTAAGTTAAAGAGGGAAGGTTTAGGTATCTACATTTGATGTCATTGTTTCCTTTATCGTTTGTGAAATGAACATTAATCTATAAATTGAGTTGTCATGTCCAAGTACTAAAGTTGTAACAAGAACTTACGAGACAAATATATATAATTCTATATCACTCACTCAACAAGATTAATTAATCTAACTAGCTTAAAAAAAAACACATCGATTTTTAAATTACAACATTTTTTCCCTTCTTACAATAAATAGGGATTGAAATGTCTAAATCGATCCCAAACAAATTGTAATTACAACTCAAATCAAGGTTACTAACGCAATGCCTTACCCTCATTAATATTGAGTGGTAACACCAATATTTATCCTAAGATTATTACAAATTAAACCATTATTAATATTAATATTATTATTGTTAATAATGTTATAATATCACTATAACCATTATTAACAAATAAGAAATCACCTACATAATCATTATTCACTTAGTCATCAAAATAGTTATCCCCTAGATTCCCACAATACTAATAATAATATTACAATTAATTTCCACTTCTAAATTATTATTATTTATTTCTTTATAAATGAACTCCACTAACTATTATGAATATTAACAATCACAAAGTTTAGCTAGGGCGCACCTCCTATTTTCAACATTACCATTTTCTTTTACAAAAAAAATAAAATAATTTATCCCTGTAATGGAAACTAAAACAAAGTTACATGTTCTAATATAAATTATACATTACAAATTCCATTTAGCCAGGGCCCACTAAAATAAATAAATGATCTTAGTCCTATAAACATTTTCCTACTACTTTCCAAAATTAATAGAGGCATTTTTCTTTGCTTCATGTGCATATAGTCATGTTCAGACACAAGGCCACTTTAAGGAGGAACTAATTGAGAGGTATAAGCTACAGGTGGAGGAAAAGGCTGCGTGATTTAAGATCAGACCTTAAGCATATGTATTTCATCCTTAGGCTATAGATTACATGGCAACCACTACATACTAATGATTTACACCTATGCTCAAGTCGGTAATAAAAGGAGCCCTCCATAGGACTGAAACGATAGATGTATATTTATCTTTATCTCCTTCAAATATTTTGCAGGGAAGTTGGGCCATTAATTTGCTGCCCTAACATATATAGCACCAGACACAATCCTAGCCATTGTCTTTGCAAGGGAGTCCATGGCAGATAGTGGACAAGATATATGGTCTGATGCCCTAATGTTAACTACGCCATTTGTCAGAAAGATAAAAAAAAAAAGAAGGGTGTTGATTAGAGGGATATCACGAGAGTTTCCAAGAGGGCGCACTTGTCTAACCCAATTAGATTGAACAATGGAGAGGACTGAGAAAACCAACTTTTTTTCACATGATTTTTCCTCTACAATCCAATATTTCATTTACATAAAGATCTATTTCTTTTAGACAAAGATCTATTTGTTCGATAAGAACATTTCTGAAAGCATTGAAAGATGGACTATGTACCTAGTTATTGTTGCCAAAAAGAGTCTTAGCAGCCTTGCCCTTCCCAACTAAGCCAAAACTAGATGCATTTTTGGGCGCCACTTCAAAATACTTCATGCTGGGAGCAGCTAAAGAAATGGAAGGAAAGAGATTTTTAGATTAAGAGAATCCCCCTCTTTGTAATCTGCTCCAACCCTTATCCCTCAAACATTGTGGTTACCTCCTTTGAAGGTAAAGTTTTTCTTATTTAATAATTTACTTTCCTGTTTAAAACATATGGAAGCTTTTTGTAAACAAAACTTCTTTCTTTTATTATTATTAATAAAATATGAATAAAGTAAACTCTATTTAAATTCATAAATACTTTTAGAGTATATTAATTAGTTTTCATTTATTAAATATATACCCATATATTAGTTTGTAAATATAATTTAATTATTATTATAATTTCTTATTTTATTAAATTTATAATTTTAAGAAATCAAATATTAAAAATCATTCATAATCAATTTAATCACTAATTAGTAATCTAAAAATAATTTTGTGTTTATCTTTCTTATCTTTCTATTGAATACTATCAACAATCAGTTAATATTCGGTTAGAGATAGTTACCAAATGGTCGTTATATAAGTATGGCAATCTTTAAATATATAAAATTATCTATATTGATTAAGATATCAAATATCCCTGTTTTCATTCATGCAAAATTTACCATAATACCTAATTGTTCATACCAAGTGAGAGGGGCCTCACATCGAGTTTAAATAGTTGTAAAACCTTAAACACACTAGTCAATACTAGTAAACTAGATGAAAGGAATATTTTGTTAATGGAACAAATTTTAATATTATACTTGATTGTGTGTTTCAATATTGGTTACTGTTACATAGTTGGATAGGTGGCAGGTCTTATATTCTTGATTATGTGTTTCCTACATTAGTATATTTTCATAATTTAGAATCCTCCATGTGGTGACCCTTGAATTCTTTAAATAAATTAAAAATTGATATCATACATTATGCACTTGCATTATATAATTTATATGTTTTATATATTTTGAGTTCATTATGTAACATAGTCGATATATGACATGACTGTTTTACATAGCCTAAGAATGTTATATAATATCCTTGCATATTTTACTCAAAAAATTTCCTATCAATTATTCTCTAGAATAGGTTTGAATAACAATCTCATAAACTTTGTGTTCTAATATACCCCATTTAATGTGTTTTTTTGTTTGTTTTAAATAACAATTTTGAACTTCAACATCATTAAATTTAGTTATTCTAGATTGATATTTTACAAATATACTATCAAGATGTTTCATGTCTTTTTAGATTTACAACCATATAATTTATTTTCTATTTGGAATTGACACACTTTTTAAAAAAAAATTCAACAATATTTTTTATTTTTCTTACATATGTGTATATTTATTTTTTGTAAAAATTTAGACGTCTTATAAAAAATTGTAAGATAATGTTTATTATTGTTATACACTTAATTCTTTATACATTAAAAATTTATATTTTTATGTTTGAAAAAAAAATTATGTGATCTACACAGTCAATGATGTATTCACTTTAGAAACACATACACTAACCACAAAAATTTAAAATTGATAAATACAAAACAAAAAATTAGGGTGCACACATTAAAGAATATGTTATATTTTAGTAAGAAAACCAAGAACACTTTTCTTTTAGTGTGAAAATTCACTCTCTTAATCTTAACCATTTTAAAAATAGCTTTTAATAGTTTATAAACAAAATTTAAAGTACTACAATTCTTGGTCTTGTTACATCTTTAACTTCTCAATGCACGCATCTCAAATTAGTCATCCAATTTTTTTGTTTATTTTATTTTAGATAGATACAAATGACCACTTTTTATCTCTTCTTTTATCTCCATTTCAATTGACTTACCATTACGGTAGAAGTCAACCTTTTAAAGGGAACACACCTAATGCTATGTTATATTTTTATGACAAAGAAATGACCATTTTATGTGCTTCTTCTATTTCATCATCTTAATTTATTACATTTAAAACTTTTAGTTTTATAGAATCTAGTTTATAAGCACTACTAATCTTGTTCTTGTCATATCTAAAAAAATTTGATTCTAGGTATCTTGAATTATGTACTAAAGATTATTTTTTATTTTTTTTAAGTTAGTCATTTTTTACCCCTATTACGCCCCTATTTCTATACACATGTTTAGATCTTAAAGGCATACACATAAAAATCAATAGCCCAAAAGAACCCCAAAAATTCAAACTACTACCATTACTCTTGTAGACACTTCAAATTGTCTTAAGTTGTTGATGACTCTTTTCACTAACCTTTTGTCTAAACTAAGTAAATAAATTTTTATTATTATTTAGTACTAATATTTTTCTTCTAATTTCTAATGATTAAATAATTCTTAAATATTTAATTATTTTCCTTTTAAACCATTAATTAAATAATCTTCGTTATTTAATTATAGTTCATCATTATCCATTTCTAATAATGTATAATCCTACATTTTGTGACCCTTGATCTCATTAGACAAAATAAATCGATATCATACATTATGCACCTACATTATATAATTTATGTTTTTTATATAAATGAATTATGTAATATAATTACATAATTTCATTATATGACATAATCGTTTTATATATATAACATGAGAATGTTATATAATACTTTTGCATATTTTACACAAAAAAAATCCTACTTGTTATGCTCTAAAATAGATTTAATAACAAGCTCAAAAATTGTTGTTCTAATTTACCCACATTTGATGCCCTTTTTATTTTAAATAATATTTTTCAACTTCAACATCATTAAAGGTTTTGATGAGATATTCAAAATCATTAAATTTAGCTATTCTAGAATAATATTTTACAAAAATACTATAAAAATGTTTCATGTCTTCTTATATTTCTAACCATATAATTTGTTTTCTATTTGAAATTAATATAGTTTTAGAAAATTTGAAAAATATTGTTTAGGATTGTTCTCTTTATATATATATATATATATTAATTTGTTTGATATACACATTCAATGATGCATGGATTCACTTTGAAAACACCCACACTAATCAATAAATTTTAAAAATATTAAATACAACAACAAAAAATAGCGGGCACACACTAAACCGTATGTTAAATTCTGTATGTTAAATTTTAGTATTAAAACCAATAACACTTGTCTTTGACTGTCACAATTGAATCTCTTAATCTTAAACATTTTAATAATAATGTTTAGTAGTTTATAAACCAAATTTAAAGTACTACAACTCTTGCTCTTGTTATATCTTCAACTTTCTAGTGCATGCATCTCAAATTAGTCATCCAAGTTTTTTATTTAATTTATTTTACGTAGAAACAAATGACCACTTTTGAACTCCTCCTTTATTTCTATTTCAATTGATTTACCCTTAAGGTAGAATCCAACCTTATAAGGGAAACACACCTAATGTTATGTTATAATTTTATGATAAAAAAATGACCACTTGATGCACTTGTCCTATTCCATCCTCTTAATCTATTACATTACAAAAAAAAATTAGTATAGAATGTATTTTATGAAGACTTCTAATATTTTTCTTGTCATATCTTAAAAGTTTAAATCTAGCTATCTTGAATTATGTACTAAAGATTATTTTTTTATTTTTTTTAAAGGGAGTAATTTCTTAACCCCTCTTCAGACCCCATTTCCATACACATACTTTTATTTTCTTTTGAGAAAAAGGAGGTGAAAATATATTAATCAACAAAAAGTTATAACAAATCCAGAAAGGTAAGGAAGCCACAAAAAGCCAAAAACAATAAAGATAGAGGATGAAGCCACTCCTGATATAACCACATACCTATGCATATCCCATGCAACTAAGTCCTCAAGCACCCTAGAATAATTCAAGAAAACTTATGCATATCCCCTGTAACTAAGTCCTCAAGCACTGTAGAATAATCCAAGGAAAACTGTCCCCAATCCTCCACTTGCCACTAACCACTGTGCTCAAAATCCCATCTAGCCAAGCAACCTGCCACCACATTCCATTCTTGAGGAACATGGCAAAATGTAATAGAGCCCAAAGGCCCACAAAGCCTAAAACTATGTCATGCCATAGGAGCCAATTGCCAACTCAGTCCCTCCAACTTATGTCTATTCAGTGTTTCCACAATAAGTTTGAGGCTAATTAAACAATTCTTCTTCAAGCCATTTCCATACACATACATAGATCTTAATGATGTGCACATAAAAAATCAACAACCCACAAAGAACCACAAACATTGAAACTACCATCATTACTCTATTACAAAACATCCATATCCTCCATAAAACATTCATTCTCTATAAGAGAGTAGCTCACCTAATTACCCGTCATTTGACCTATATTTTGCCTCATGAACAATAGCAGCTACTTTTATTTTACTCAATAGTGGTGACACAAATTTGGAAGACATAATGATGTGGAAAAAATTTCTCCATTAATGCAACAATGGATTATTATAAGTATAATAAAAAATAAAATTATTTAATGGACATGTCAAAAAAATATTTCTGAAGTGTAGCATCATACAATATTGTTGATATATATCTCTTTAAAGAATAAATTTATATTTTCTTTATGTAGTAATTTTTCCATTCAATTGGTAGACATTACACCATAAAATTTGGATAGTTCTCACTTGAATAATTTCATTTTCAGATTTACAAAGAGTTTCTTTGCTTGATCCAACCTCCTACAAGAAATTTGAAAAATGTTACTTTGAAAAAATTATATGCAAGAGGATGATTATTCCACTATGTATCTCACTTTTTACCCACAATTTATGGCAAATTTTCTTCTCAAATACAAGACCATACAATATGGTTGATGTCTATCCCTTTCAAGAATGGATTTATTTTATCTAATGTAGTAAATTTCATTGAATTGATACAAATGGTGTCTTAAAATATTAATAGTCCTTACTCGAGTAATGTAATTTTTAGATTTAGAAAGGCTTTCTTCACTTGATGCAACCTCCTACCAAAAATTTGAAAAATGTCATTTTGAAAACAATATCTTTGAAAAAGAATGATCATTCTAATATGTATCTCACCTTTTAGCATCAATGTATCATGAATTATTTTCTTGAGTACAACACCACACAATATGGTTGATATATGTCCCTTTCAAGAATAAATTTATTTTGTCAAATGTTGTATTTCTTCATTCAATTTATGCAAATGAAACCATAGAATATAAATAGACATCATTTGAGTAAAATAATGTTTAGATTTAGAAAGATTTTCTTTCCTTGATGCAACCTCCTACAAGAAACTTGAAAATTCACATTTTGAAAATAATATCTATGAACAAGGAGGATTAATCATGCGTATCTCATTTTTCAACTTTAATGTAATATGATGCTTGTTCTTGAATTGTACAACACCACACAATATGGTTGATATATGTTCCTTTCAAGAACAATTCAATGGTGTCTAATGTAGCAATTCTTCATTCAATTGATACACATTAGATCATAAAACACAGATAAGCATCACTTAAATAATATCATTTTTAGATTTAAAAAGTTTTTCTTCACTTGATACACCCTCTTAACAAAAAATTGTAAAGTATCACTTTAAAAAAAATATCTATGAAAGAAAAAGAGCACTCTCATATGTAGCACTTCTTATCTTCAATGCAACATGAATATTTTTCTTGAATACAGCACCATATAATATGGTTGATATAAGTCTCATTCAAGAATAAATTTATTTTATATTATAATTCTTCATGCAAATGATATACTTCAAGACTATAAAATATGATTAGACATCTTTTGAATAATAACATTTTTAGTTTTAAAAATCTTTTCTTAGCATGATGCAACCTCCTCCCAAAAAATTGAAAAATGCCACTTTGAAAAAATATCTATATAAAAAGACGAGTATTCCCTGTATCTCATTTTTTACCTTCAATGTAATACGACTGCTGTTTTAACTCTTCCTCAGTCTCCACTTTTTTTCTTCGGTTTCATGCTTTCCTTATTTTCAATCGCCGCTCTTCCTCAGTCTCTCAATAATATCTCTCATCAACAACAACAATATTTGCTCTTGCAATTTAAAGCTGCCATTTTGAACAATAACATTTCACTGCGCAACTGGACTCCCTCTCTACCCCTCTGCAATTGGACCGGCGTTAACTGCCATCCCTCTTTTCACTCTGTCCTCGCCCTCAATCTGTCTTACATAAACTTACACGGCACCATCTCTCCTATCCTGGAGAATCTTTCCTCTCTTCAAACCATAGATCTCTCTGGCAATGCCCTCACTGGTACCATTCCACCTCAACTAGGCCAACTTCCCTGCCTGAAAATACTCTGGCTCCACGACAATCACTTACAAGGAACTATTCCGCCCACTCTCTCTGCTTGCCGTAGTCTATATTACCTGGATCTCTCCTATAACCAACTGCATGGCAGCATACCACCCGAGCTGAGTCTCCTCGCAAGTCTGAAGAACCTTACCTTGGGAGCAAACAATCTCACCGGTACCATTCCCTATTCTTTAGGAAATCTGTCAGCCTTAGACTGGATTTGCAAATAAATGATCTCATAGGTACCATTCCGCCCGCTATCTCCGCTTGCCGCAGTTTGCATTACCTTGATCTCTCTTTTAACCAACTGCATGGTAGCATTCCACCCGATCTAGGCCTCCTTACAAGTTTGAGGATCCTTTACTTGGGAGCAAACAATCTCACTGCCATTCCTCATTCTTTAGGAAATCTGTCCGCCTTAGTTAACTTGGATTTGGCAGAAAATGATCTCTCAGGTCCCATTCCTCCTGAACTGGGCATACTCACTCAGCTACAGATGCTTCAGCTTTTTCTAAACCATCTATCAGGTAACATTCCCTCCTCTTTAACAAATCTCTCAAAATTGAATAGATTGGATTTCTTTCAAAACCAGCTGAGTGGACATATTCCATGGGACATTGGTACCAAGCTCTCCAATTTGAAATACCTCAGTTTATGGGCAAATCAGCTTAGTGGAAACATACCAAATTCCATTGGAAATTGTTCGGGTCTCGAAGTACTTTCGTTAACCAAAAACCAGCTCGGTGGAATGGTCCCAATGGAGCTCGGTAAGTTGAGCCTCCTTACCACGCTTTATCTAAGCCAAAATCAACTTGTTAGTACCAGCAGAAACACATTGGCTTTTGTAACTGCTCTCACAAATTGCTCCCACTTAGAATTAATGGATGTGTCAGAAAATCATCTCACTGGTACATTGCCTCCATTCATCGGCCAAATGTCCACCACTCTCACTCGCCTGAATTTGTCAAACAACATGATAAGTGGAACCATGTCTCAGCAAATTGTGAATCTAACAAATTTAACATACTTAGACTTGGGCAATAATCTTTTCAATGGCAATATTCCATCTATAATTAAAAGATTCTGTAAGTTGGAAAGACTGTATCTGAATGGTAACAAATTAGAAGGAAGCATTCCAAATGAGATAGGTCAAATGCAACATCTCGGCCTCTTGGATCTTAGTAGAAACCAGCTATCTGGAAAAATACCAGATTCGCTCTGTGACCCCGAACAACTTAGATATATTTATCTTCACCATAACAACTTATCAGGAGAGATCCCGGTTAGTTTAGAGAGGTGTCAGAAGTTGGAGCTCATTGATTTCTCTTACAATAAACTAGGAGGAAGAGTGCCTCGTGAAGTAATTGCGAGCCTTAAAAACCTGCAATTCTACCTTAATCTTTCAGGGAATTCTGTGCAAGGGTTCTTGCCACAGGAGATGAGTAAAATTGTAATGGCTCAAGACATAGACATCTCTGGAAATCACCTTACAGGGGTGATTCCAAATTCTCTAGGAGACTGCACAGCATTAGAGCATCTAAATCTGTCCCACAATGCCTTTGAAGGTCCAATACCAGATTCACTCTCCAAACTGTAAAATCTCCAAGAAATGGATCTTTCAGCCAATTTTCTGTCAGGTTCAATACCAATGTCCTTTGCAAGACTAGAAGTACTTAACTACATGAATGTTTCTTTCAATAATCTGTCGGGTCAAATTCCAGAAGGAGGGCTGTTTCCAAATAGAACAGTTATAACAATGTTTGAAGGAAACCTTGGCCTCTGTGGCCCAAAAAATTATTCATTGCCTCCATGCCCAAATCAGACTCATGAAAAGCATTCAGTGCTGAAAGAAATAGTCTTATCGGTTGCTGGAACTGTTGCTTTAATATTAGTCTCTTTCTCTATAGGAATGC
The DNA here is from genome assembly GCF_030272615.1 of Cryptomeria japonica. Classification (NCBI taxonomy): domain Eukaryota; kingdom Viridiplantae; phylum Streptophyta; class Pinopsida; order Cupressales; family Cupressaceae; genus Cryptomeria; species Cryptomeria japonica. The sequence continues at coordinate 766,733,326 of NC_081407.1, read as the reverse complement.
TATGGAGAAATAAATTTTCAAATCAACTCTTCCGTTCGTCAAAAATTTCTTTTAAAAGGCTCAACTATCCTAAATTTTCTTACAAAGATCTTGTCATTGCAACATCTGGATTTGATGAGTCAAATTTGCTTGGTGTGGGTAACTTTGGGTCTGTCTATAAAGGCGTTTTGAAGGATGGTAAGGTAGTTGCCATCAAGGCTCTTAATTTGCATAATGAAGAGTCTGAGAAAAGTTTTAACACAGAATGCAGAGTGTTAGGGAGGATTAGGCACCGCAACCTCATCAGAATCATAAGTGCATTTTACTACCCTAGCTTTAAAGGTTTGGTTCTTCAATATGCATCAAATGGGAGCTTGGAAAATCATTTGCACCCTAACAGAGGTGATCAGGACTTTTTTGAATTGGGATTGAGTGAGTGCTTGAGCATTGCTACAGATGTAGCCCATGGCATGGAATATTTACATCATGATTGTCCTTTGCAAATTGTGCATTGTGATTTAAAACCTAGCAATGTGCTCCTGGATGCCAACATGACAGCCCTTGTGACTGATTTTGGTATATCCCGTTTTGTAATCACTCCAAACTCCACAGATTCACTGAGTATAACAACATTTGCACTCAGGGGATCTATTGGCTATATTGCTCCAGGTAAAATTTTTGAATTATGTTTACCTTTGCATTAACCTTTTCTTTAATAGTTTTTTTAAGAATTTCATGGACAAAATTTATTGCAGAGTATGGATTGGGCGGCAGTGTTTCTATAAAGGGAGATGTTTACAGTTATGGAATTCTGATACTAGAGATGGTTACAAGGAAGAGGCCAAATGATGACATGTTTGTTGGAGACCTAAACTTGCAAAAGTGGGTGAGATCAGCTTTTCCAAATAGAGTGGCAGAGATTGTTGATAGTAGATTGCTAAGGGATGTGAATGCAAACATGGAAGAGAATGGATTTCTACTTTCTTTCATTCATGTTGGATTGCTATGCACCAATGAATCTCCAAGACAACGACCCTCCATGAGAGATGTAGCCATGGCCTTGGAGAACCTCAAGACATCTTTGACAGGAAATATAGCTTCCTCCAATTTAACATCTACTATATCAGACCTCCTACGCAATACCAATCCCACTACATTATCAGCATCAAATAGTCAAAGTTCTACATTTTAGATGTTCCGAGTTTCTCCCTTGTGTAGTCAAATATAGAAAATTTATCCAGCAAATTTGAGGCTATGGTGTTCAAGGCCAAATGTTATAATGTAAAATATATCAATGACATGTATGTTGCGAATTAATTATTGAAACCTAAAGTTGTTGGTTAAGGTGATGTTGTGCCACTTTATCTGCTAGTTTAAGAAACTATGCATGATGATGTGCATATTGAGAGTCTTTCAATACTTGTCTCTCCTATTTTTAGCTGTATGTTACAATTTATTGTAAGGGACTACAATTGCTGATTCAAATACAGTTTGGAATAACTGTGTCAATTTTTATTAATCTAGGGAAAAGACCTCATGATCAAAAGAAAATTTGAATTATATTTTTTTTAGTTTAGTTTGTCTATATGTTAGTATTTTGCATTTTTGAAGGGCTTAAGGGCATTTTTAGCCCCTTCATCTGGCTAAAGAGCATTATTTTTTTTTTAGTTTAGTTTGTCTATATGTTAGTATTTTGCATTTTGCGCTGGTTGCAGGGGCTAAAAATGCCCTTAAGACCTTCAAAAATGCAAAATACTAACACATAGACAAACTAAACTAAAAACAATATAATTCAAATTTTCTTTTGATCAACATGATGTAATCTATGAAATTGAATAGAAGTTTCTTTGTGTGATAACATTTTGTGTTTCTGTAGCGTAGTGTGTTTCTGGTTATGACCTCTGTTTTCAGATTAAAATTTGGTATCAAAGCAGGCTAGATCGACGGTTTGAAAGAAAGTTGCAAAATAAGAGAGAGTGTAGCCGATGCATTGCTGATCGAAGGCCTGAAGGAGCAGACCACATGTAAAATTCTGGGATCACATCATGGTTGGACACGTTATATGTTTTTGAATTCCTAGTGATGCCATTAGATGGTAGAAACATGTGATCTTTAGTTGAGATAGAGGATTATGTAGCTTACACAACTTCTTCTTACGTTTAAGGGATCTCAAGTGTTTGGGACTACAAAATCTTCATGACGTCAAAAAACTTGTTTTAAGACCATATCAGCTATTATTACACCATTGGCTTTTACCAAGTTAGGTAGGTGATAGTTCCCATATTATTGGTTGTGTGTTTCCTATATTACTATATTTTCATAATTCTAAATATTAAGTGGTGTGACTCTTGATCTCATTAGATTAAAAAAAAATTGAAATCATACATAACTCATACATTATGTGCACATGTTACATAACTCGTATGATATGTAATGCACGTGCATTATTAATACACTTATATTATATAGCATGAGTGTGTTAAATAACATGAGCATGTTATATAATGTGTTTTCATGTTATGATAAAAATCCACACCTTTTTCGCTTTGGAATAGGTTTCAATAAAAAATTTAAAGAGTCCAGGTTCTAATTTACCATCATCTGATATGCTTGCATTAAATTTAGTAACTTTTTTCAACTTCAACATCAATATATTTAATCATTTTACAACAATATTTGATAAAAACCTATCAAAATGTCACATGTCTTCTCAACTCTCTAACCATACAAATTATTTTTTGTTTGGAATTAACACACACATTTGTATTTTTTTAGCTAATGTTTCCATGTCCCTTAGATACATGTGTAATGATTTTATTTTGTAACTTCCCATCCACTTTTCAAAACTTGAAAAAAATTATATAGGGTTGTTTTATGTTTAATTCTTTATACATTCTTTTATTGTTGTTTTTTTAATATAATTTATGTGATGCAACACCCAATGATACATTTTTTAGGATGCATTCACTTTCAAAAACATAAAAAAATACATTATCATAAAAAAATATTAATAATATACAACTTATAGTATTAACTCTTAACTATATATTTCAGTAAGAAAACTAAGAATACTTTTCTTTTAGTACAAAATTTGATCTTCTTAATCTTAACCATTTTTAAAACGGTTTAGTTGTTTAGAGACCAAATGTAAAGTACTACAATTCTTATTCTTGTCATATCTTCAACTTTTGAGTACATGCATCTCAAATTATTACTCATCCAAGTTTAGGTTTATCTAATTTTGAAAATAAAAAATTGACCACTTTTGACATCCCTATTTGTCTCCAATTGTATGCACTTGCGTTCAAGCTAGAAATCAACATTTTAGTGGGAGCACACTTGATGTTATATTATATTTTTATGAAAATAAAATGGCCACTTCACATGCTTCCCCTATTTCACACTCTTAATCTATACCATTTAAAAATTTGGTAAGTTATAGAAAGTAGTTTGTAAGCTCTTATAATCTCGTTCTTGTCATATCTTAGAATTTTGAGTGTAGGTATATTGAATTATGTATTAAAGACTTTTTACTATTTTTAAAAACAGGTCTAGTACCCCTTTGACACCTCATTTCCATACACATATTTAGATATTACTATCATACACATAAACATCAACATCCCACAAAGAACCCAAAACATCTATACCGCTATCATTACTCGATGACCAAACATCCACATCCTTTACAAAATACTCCTTCACCATAAAGAGGTTCTGCCACCTAATTCCCCCTCATTACACCTATTGTTGCGATGTGAATAATAAGAGCTATTTTTATAACATCCCACAAAGAACCCAAAACATTTATACCACTATCATTACTCGATGACCAAACATCCACATCCTTTACAAAATACTCCTTCACCATGAAGACGTTCTGCCACCTAATTCCCCCTCATTACACCTATTGTTGCATGTGAATAATAGCCATTTTTATATAATCAATGTGAATTGTGAGTATGCTTACTATTGATTGCTCACATAATAGTGGTGAATAAAATTTGGAGAACACAAAGATGTAATTTTTTTTTTCTTCATTTAATACAACTGTGTATTATTAAAAACATAATGAAAATAAATTTTAATTAAGGGATGTGTCAAGACATTTCTTCTTGAATAGAAAACCACACAATATGGATGATAGATGCCTCTTTCAAGATTTATTTTTAATACAGTAATATTTCATTTGATTGGAACACAAAATATGGATAAAGACTTGAATAATATCAATTTTTATATTTAGAAATTTTTTCTTTCCTTGATGGAACCCTCCTACAAGAATTTTGAAAAACATCACTTTGAAAAAAATATGTATTTAATAGGATGATCATCATTCTCGTATGCATCTCACTTCTTATCTTCAATGTAACTCAACTTTTCTTATTGAATACAACACACACAATATGGTTGTTATATCTTTCTTTCATAAATGCATTTATTTTATCTAATGTGGTAATATTTTATTAAATTGGTACACATATGCCATAAAAAATTGATAAACATCACAAGTGAATAAAATCATTGTTAGATTTAGAAATATCTTATTTTCTTGATACAACTTCCTCTTCAAAATTTGTCAAATGTCATTTTGAAAAATTTATCTATGAAAGAGAATGATTATTCTTTTATGTATATCACTTTTTGGCTTCAATGTAACATGACTTTTCTTCTTGAGTACAACACCACACAATATGGTTGATATATGTCCCTTTCAAGAATAAATTTATTTTATCTATTGTAGTATTTTTTCTTCCAATTGGCACACATCTGACCATAAAATATGGATAAGCATCACCTGAATAACATCTTTTTAAAGATTTAGAAATTTTTTCTTCACTTGATACAACCTCTAACTAAAAATTTGAAAAATGTGACTTTGAAAAAGATATCTATGAAAGAGGATGATTATTCCTATAGGTATTTCACTTTTTAGATTTAGAAATATTTTTTTGGCTTGATGTAACCTATAACCAAAAATCTGAAAAATGTCACTTTGAAAAATATATCTATGAAAGAGGATCATTATTCCTGCTAGTATCTCACCTTTTACCTTCAATATAAGATGACTATTATTCCTAACTATAGCACCACTTTGTTAGCATTTCACAAAGGGAGATTATTGGTATTCCAGTAAGTTTGTTGGTATGAGGATATTGAGAAGGTTGTTGAAGATTGTGGATATAACTAAGAAAGGATGATTACTATCTTGATAATATTATTTTGTCAATGATGTCAAGCAATTGATTTTTGGATTCAGTATGATGTTGCCATATCTTAATGAGTATGTTTTGATAAGTATAAAGATGTTGGTAAGTGACACAAAAAGAATGAAAATGAAGGGGAGTAATAAGTTATTGAATGGGCAACTATTACCGAGTTAGACAATGATGAGATTTTGTTGTTTTGATTATTTTTATATCCTATATATATAAGTATTCTAAGAATGAGAAAAGATTTCATTCATTAGATGAGTTCAGATTTGATATTGTTCTATGTTACAGAGCATGAAGCTAGTCGGTGAACACTAAGGTTATCGATATCGGTTAAAGAAGGCAGAATATCTACCGAGTAAAGGTTTAGTATTTACCGAGTAACAACCAAGTAATAACAGAATGCATTGGATCGATAAAAGCATTATTAAATGAAGAATTCCAATGAGCTGGAGATGTATAGATGATTGGTGTGTCATGAAAGAAGTTAGTTGAAGATCTACAATAATGAAAATACAGGAGTTAGATCTACAACATAGATTGAACGGTAATAACCTAGCACAAGTTACAAGGAAGGAATACAAGTTCCAAGGCGAGATAAAACATTTTTAGATCGAAGGATACAATGAACCTAGTCAAGTTTGAAGATCTAATGGCTAAGATTGATAATGCGAAATGTGATCAAGGAGATTAAGCAGTTAGGAATTGTTTATAAATAAGAAATTGTTGATGAACAATACATGCGGGCAAATAGAAGAACAGTGATACTACAGTAGTGATCACCGAGCATAGAAGACTGAATATCTAATTAAAGAACAAATTGAGAAGCCCAGCAAGGAGCAAGATAAGTCTTATGACAAGATTATTTTGAGCAAATAGAGTCTGCTTTAGCATTTCAGATGTGAAGTTGTAGATATATTTTATACTGTTATCTATTTTGTAAGTGACAGGAAATCTCTTAACCGAGTGGACCTAACAATCTTATTTGTAAATCCTCTAGCAAGGTAACATTCTGAATGAGTGTTTGAAATCCTTTAACAAGGTCACTTCTAACAAAGTGCAAGATTCTAACAAGTTTGAGGGAAATCCCTTAACTGGGTCACATCTAGCAATGTGTTTATGTAATCTGTAACAGGATTGGCTTTTAACTAAGCATACTCTAGAAGGGTATATTTCTTAGTGGGTCCGAAATCCCACTGTGGTTTTTCCCTCTTTGGGTTTCCACGTTAAATTTGGTGTTAAATGTGTTATGATGTTTTAAGTGTATCTGTTTATGAGTTTGAATGATTTACAGTCATAGTTGCATATCAATAAAGGCTACTGAGGTTGAATCTGATGAATACATTGATTATTGAGTTTTTATGATTCACACCCCCCCCCCCACTCTCATCTTACTAACAATTGGTATCAGAGCATTGGACTCTGGAAGAAAAGTTTAAAGGTACTTGAGGCAAGATCCAAAGATGTATAAAAGGGATGAACCAAAGCTAAACAAGTCTATTTTCTCCACATGGTAGAAAAGGATGAAGCCGCACTTATCAGGAATTGGAGATTATGCAACATATTATCTGGAGAATGATTACAGTGCACCTAGCACCTACCCGATGACAATGGAAGAAATAAAGGCAAAGTAAGAGAATATTCAAGCAATGATTGAAATAACATAAGCATTAACCAACTCAGAGCTTAATGATCTAGAAGGCTGCACTGATGCCAAAGCAATGTGGAACAAGCTTATATCTATGTATGGTGGTGATGAACATGTTTAGAGAGCAAAAGTAGACAGTCTAAGAGGACAACTTGAATCCATGAGAATGAATGAAGGTGAGAACATAACCTAATATAATACAAGGTTAAAGGAAATTGTCAATCAAATCAAAGGACCAGGAGGAACTATTGAAGAAAAGGATGTGACAAGTAAGTTTCTCAGAACACTTCTACCTGCTTATGCCATTCGAGTCTCTGCGATAAATGAAATAAGGTTTGTACCAAACATGCCAGTCTCTTTGGATGCTACTATCAGTAAGCTACATGCATTTGAGTTAAGTAATTTTGATAACAGTGGGTCTTCGGTAAATAAAGTTGAATCTACATTTAGTTCTTTTCATCTTGGTGAATCTGATGATTACAATGATATAATGTATAAGTATACTGAAGGAAATCACAGTGGAGCAAGTGAGAGATCTCACAAAAACATGGAAGAGGTACACAAACTATATGAGGAAATCAGAAAGCAAGAAGAGTTTGAAGCATTATTAGCCAGAAGGTTACCAAGAGGCAAAGGTAAGTATAAAGGAAAGTTACCTTTAAAATTTTTTAACTGTGATAGAATAGGACATATGGCTTCTAACTGTCCTGACAAAGAATCTAGTGAAAAGAGAGAATATCGAGATGAAAGACAAAAAGACAACCAATATAGAGGACACTGACACTTTAGGAGGAGAGATAGAAAGACATGCCTAGTAGCTGGTGAGGAATCCAACAATGACAAATCTGATGGGACTGAGACATAGGAAGTTGTATATGTGGCTATCAAAGATGGATCAGATGAAGAAAGGTATGAGGAAAAAGCCTTGATATCTCACATAAATGATTCTTGGATCATAGATAGTGGATGCTCACATCACATGAGAGGTGATAAACACAAGTTTGTTAAAGTAGAAGACTATGATGTCAGTTATGTTTTTAAAAGAGAAATCAGAAGCCTTTCAAATGTTCAAATGGTACAAGGCTAGAGTTGAAAAAGAAACAGGAAGACAGTTGAAATGTCTAAGATCTGACTGAGGAGGAGAATTCATTTCTGATGAATTTAACCTATTTTGCAATGATCATTGTATAAAGAGACAAGTATCTGCACCGAGAACACCTCAGCAAAATGGGATAGCTGAAAGAAGAAACAAATCAATTGTAGATTGTGCGAGAACCCTGATGATAGAAAAGAGGGTACCTCAAAAATTTTGGAAAGAAGCGATTAGCACTGCAGTTTACACCCTAAACTGAGTACAACTGAAGAAAGGAACTTTGAAGACACCGTATGAAATCTGCTATGACAAGAAACCTAATGTAAGTTACTTTAAAATATTTGGAAGTAGATGTTATGTTCACAAAGATGATAGAAATGGAAAGTTTGATCAGAAAAGCGAGGAAGGAACATTTCTTGGTTATTCTTCTAGAAGTAAAGCATTTAAATGTCTGATCAAATCATCTAACAAAATAGTGGAAAGTGCAAATGTGAAAATTGATGAATTTGCATAAAGAAATGATGAAGTAAATTCCAAAGAACTGAAAGATTATGAGGAGTTTGTATATGTTCAACTAAGAAGTCCTACCAAGAAAATTGATGAAGAAAATGAAGAAAATACCCAGTTACTAAGTGATGAAAAAGATCATACAGAGCCTACCGAGCCTATATTAGCCAAGTATGTCAGAAGAAATCATGCATCAAGTCAAATTATAGGAGATAAGGATGATCCAGTGATGACAAGGAACAAACTGAGACAAAACACATGTCAGATATCTGAATTTGAACCAAGAATAGTAAAAGAGGCATTTAGTAATGAAGATTGGGTAAATGCTATGACAAAAGAGATTGAACAAATCAAGAAGAATGAAACATGGACACTGGTCCCAAGACCAAAAGAGAAAAATGTGATCGGTACAAAGTGGATTTTCAGAAGCAAGCTAAATGAAAAAGGAGAGGTCATTCGGAATAAAGCAAGACTAGTTTGCAAAGGTTATGCTCAAGAGGAAGGAATAGATTATGGTGAGACTTTTGCACTTGTGGCAAGACTTGAAGGAGTGAGAACATTGTTGGCATATGCTTCTTACAAAAATTTCAAGGTATATCAAATGGATGTTAAATCTACATTTTTAAATGGTATACTAGAAGAAGAAGTTTATATTGAACAATCTGAAGGATTTATTGAAGACAAGAATAAAGATCAGGTATGTAAGTTTAACAAAGCTTTATATGGTCTAAAGCAAGCACCTAGAGCATGGTATGAAAGAGTGCACTCTTACTTAATCAAGATTAGATTTATAAGGACAAGTGAAAACAACAACATGTATATGAAGAATGATGAAGACAATGGAATACTAGTTTCAGCCATATTTGTTGATGATATTATTTTTTGTCGAAATGACTCTTTATGCAAGAACTTTGGAAATGAAATGTGCAAAGAATTTGAGATGTCATTAATTGGTGAAATAAAGTATTTTATAGGTTTACAAATACTGCAAATAAAAAATGAGATTTTCATTACTCAATCCAAGTATATAAAGGAAATCTTGAAGAAATTTGGAATGGAGGATTCTAAACCTGTAAGTACTCCTATGACTACCAATTGTAAACTATCAAAAAGTGATGAATCTGCATCTATTGATCAGACACTTTAGCGATCTATGATTAAAAAGTTGCAATATGTGGTTCACAGTAGGCCGGATGTAGCACATGCAGTAGGTATAGTTGCAAGATTTTTTGCAGATCCCAAAGAAACCCATATGATAGCAATCAAGAGAATTTTGAGATACTTAAGAGGCACAGAAGATTATGGTTTAGTGTATAAAAAAGAGGAATGATTTTGACTTGAAAGTCTACACTGGTGCTGATTGGGTAGGAAACATTGATGATAGGAAAAGTACAAGCGGTGGAGCTTTCTTTCTGGGAGACAGACTAGTAAGTTGGCTTAGCAAGAAACAAGGATGCATTTCACAGTCAATAGCTGAAGCTGAATATGTCATTGTAGCATTGAATTGTACTAATATAGCATGGATCAAACAACTATTGGAAGGTATGAATGAGAAAGTCACTGAGCCAGTAACTATATTCTGTGATAATACTAGTGCCATTAACATTTCAAAAAATCCGGTAATGCATTCTAAGACAAATCATATCTCTATAAAGTATCATTATCTCAGAAAAGAAGTTCAAGAGAAGACCGTTGCGTTGGAATATATTAGTTCAAACGAACAAATAGCAGACATTTTCACAAAGCCACTGCCAAAGGACACTTTTGAGTATCTCAGAAGTAAGCTAGGGGTCCTACCCCTATCTAGTACTCACTGACAGAGTTCGGTGAAAGCATCAATTCTATGAATCTACAGATTAACTATTTATCAGTTGATGCTGATTTACACACTTTAGGAGGCTACCTAAAGTTGTGTAGGAACTAGTGATTGAAGACAAGTTGCTCTAACTGAGACTGAGATGATACATTTGTATTTTCAACAAGAAAATTACTTCACAGTGGAAGAAATCATGAATTAGTTTTACTTTTTCGCATTGTTGTCAAAGGGGGAGAAGACTAATTAGTGATGATTAATAGGTGAAGATGGGAGAAGACTAATGACTGGGAGAGAATTCAAGGATAACAGGAGAAGATTAACAGCAATCTGAATCTGAATCAATTAAAATAAAATCAAGTTTGTATTACCATTAAAAGTTTGTTTTGCCATCAATGCCAAAGGGGGAGATAGTTAGCATTTCACAAAGGGAGATTGTTGGTATTCCAGTAAGTTTGTTGGTATGAGGATATTGAGAAGGTTGTTGAAGATTGTGGAGATAACTGAGAAAGGATGATTATTGTCTTAATAATATTATTTTGTCATTGATGTCAAGCAATTGATTTTTTGTTTCAGTATGATGTTGCCATATCTTAATGAGTATGTTTTGATAAGTATAAAGATATCGGTAAGTGACACAAAAAGAATGAAAATGAAGGGGAGTAATAAGTTATTCAATGGGAAACTATTACCGAGTTAGACAATGATGAGATTTTGTTATTTTGATTATTTTGATATCCTATATATGAGTATTCTAAGAATGAGAAAAGATTTCATTCATTAGATGAGTTAAGGTTTGATATTGTTCTATGTTACTGAGCATGAAGCTAGTCGGTAAACACTAAGGTTATCGTTATCGGTTAAAGAAGGAAGAATATCTACCGAGTAAAGGTTCAATATTTACCAAGTAACAACCAAGTAATAACAGAATGCATTGGATGGATTAAAGCATTATTAAATGAAGAATTCCAATGAGCTAGAGATGTATAGATGATTGGTATGTCATGAAATAAGTTTGGTGAAGATCTACGACAATGAAAATACAGGAGTTAGATCTACAACACAGATTGAACGGTCATAACCTAGCACAAGTTCCAAGGAAGGAATACAAGTTCCAAGGCGAGATAAAAACATATTCAGATCGAAGGATACAATGAACCTAGTCAAGTTTGAAGATTTGATGGCTAAGATTGATCATGGGAAATGTGATCAAGGAGATTAAGCGGTTATGAATTGTTTATAAATAAGAAATTGTTGATGAACAATACATGTGGGCAAATAGAAGAATAGTGATACTACAGTAGTGATCACCGAGCACAAAAGATTGAATATCTGATTAAAGAATAGATTGAGAAGCCCAACAAGGAGCAAGATAAGTCTTATGACAAGATTATTTTGAGACATCTATTCATTATAAATGTTGCACATGCTAAAATTTTAGCTGAATACTCATTTGACAATTGTTTTGCTTTCAATATGCAATATTGTTTTGCTTTCAATTTGATTATAATCTCTAAGATGAGTTTAAATGGTCTTAAAATCTTAAACACACTAGTCAATACTAGTAAACTAGATGAAAGGAATATTTTGTTAATGGAACAAATTTTAATATTATACTTGATTTTGTGTTTCAGTATTGGTTACTATTACATAATTGGATAGGTGGTAGGTCTTATATACTTGATTATGTGTTTCCTACATTACTATATTTTCATAATTTTGAATCCTCCATGTTGTGACCCTTGAACTCATTAAATAAAATAAAAATTGATATCATACATTATGCACTTGCATTATAAATTTTGAGTTCATTATGTAACATAGTCAATATATGACATGACTATTTTACATAGACTATGAATGTTATATAATATTCTTGCATATTTTACTTAAAAAATTTCCTATCAATTATGTCGTAGAATAGGTTTTAATAACAATCTCTTAAACTTGGTGTTCTAATATACCCCATTTAATGTGTTTTTGGTTTTGTTTTAAATAACAATTTTGAACTTCAACATCATTAAATTTAGTTATTCTAGATTGATATTTTACAAATATACTTTCAAGATGTTCCATGTCTTTTTAGATTTATAACCATATAATTTTTTTTCTATTTTGAATGGAAACACTTTTAAAAGAAATTCTCAACAATATTTTTATTTTTCTTACATGTGTATATTTATTTTTTGTAAAAATTTAGTCATCTTATAAAAGTTTGTAAGATAATGTTTATGATTGTTATACACTTAATTCTTTATACATTAAAAAAAAATATATTTAAGGTTGAAATTTTTTTTTATGTGATCTACACACTCAATGATGTATTCACTTTAAAAACACATACACTAACTACGAAATTTTAAAATTGATAAATACAAAACAAAAAATTAGGGTGCACACATTAAACAATATGTTATATTTTAGTAAAAAAACCAACAACACTTTTCTTTTAGTGTGAAAATTCACTCTCTTAACCATAAACACTTTTCAACTCCTCCTTTATTTCAATTTCAATTGATTTACCCTTAAGGTAGAAGTCAACCTTATAAGGGAAACACACCTAATGTTATGTTAAAATTTTATGATAAAAAAAGGACCACTTTATGCGCTTCTCCTATTCCACCCTCTTAATCTATTACATTTAAAAAAATATTAGTATAGAAAATATTTTATGAAGACTTCTAATATTGTTCTTGTCACATCTTAAAAGTTTGAATCTAGCTATCTTGAATTAAGTATTAAAGATTTTTTATTTTTTTTTAAAGGGAGTCATATTTTTTACCCCTCTTCGGACCCCATTTCCATACACATACTTATATTTTCTTTTGAGAAAAAGGAGGTGAAAATATAACGAATCCAAAAAGGTAAGGAAGCCACAAAAAGTCAAAAACAAGAAAGATAGAGGATCAAGCCACTCCCGATATACCCACATACCTACACATATCCCCTGTAAATAAGTCCTCAAGCACCCTAGAATAATCCAAGGACAATTGTCCCCAATCCTCCACTTGCCACTAACCACCATGCTCAAAATCCCATCTAGCCAAGCAACCTGCCACCACATTCCATTCTTGAGCAACATGGCAAAATGTAATATAGTCCAAAGGCCCACAAAGCCTAAAACTATGGTGTGCCACACGAGCCAATTGCCAACTCAGTCCCTCAAACTTATGTCCATTCAGCATTTCCACAATAATTTTGAGGTTGATTCAACCTTCAAGCCATTTCCATACACATACTTAGATCTTAATGATGTGCACATAAAAAATCAACAACCCACAAAGAACCACAAGCATTGAAACTACCATCATTACTCTATTACAAAACATCCATATCCTCCATAAAACATTCATTATCTATAAGAGAGTAGCTCACCTAATTACCCCTCATTTGACCTATATTTTTCCTAATGAACAATAGCAGCTACTTTTATTTTACTCAATAGTGGTGACACAAATTTGGAAGACATAATGATGTGGAAAAAATTTCTCCATTAATGCAACAATGGATTATTATAAGTATAATAAAAAAATAATAATTTAATGGACATGTCAAAAATATATTTCTTAAGTGTAGCATTATACAATATTGTTGATATATATTTCTTTAAAGAATAAATTTATTTTTTCTTTATGTAGTAATTTTTCCATTCAATTGGTAGACATTACACCATAAAATTTGGATAGTTCTCACTTGAATAATTTCATTTTCAGATTTACAAAGCGTCTCTTTGCTTGATCCAACTTCCTACCAGAAATTTGAAAAATGTTACTTTGAAAAAAATATATGCAAGAGGATGATTATTCCACTATGTATCTCACTTTTTACCCACAATTTATGGCAAATTTTCTTCTCAAATACAAGACCATACAATATGGTTGATGCCTATCCCTTTCAAGAATGGATTTATTTTATCTAATGTAGTAAATTTCATTGAATTGATACAAATGGTGTCATAAAATATTAATAGTCCTTACTCGAGTAATATAATTTTTAGATTTAGAAAGGCTTTCTTCACTTGATGCAACCTCCTACCAAACATTTGAAAAATGTCATTTTGAAAAGAATATCTTTGAAAAAGAATGATCATTCTAATATGTATCTCACCTTTTAACATCAATGTATCATGAATTATTTTCTTGTGTAGAACACCACACAATATGGTTGATATATGTCCCTTTCAAGAATAAATTTATTTTGTCAAATGTTGTATTTCTTCATTCAATTTATGCAAATGAAACCATATAATATAAATAGACATCATTTGAGTAAAATAATTTTTGGATTTAGAAAGATTTTCTTTCCTTGACGCAACCTCCTACAAGAAACTTGAAAATTCACATTTTGAAAACAATATCTATGAACAAGGAGGATTAATCATGCGTATCTCACTTTTCAACTTTAATGTAATATGATGCTTGTTCTTGAATTGTACAACACCACACAATATGGTTGATATATTTCCCTTTCAAGAACAATTCTATGGTGTCTAATGTTGCAATTCTTCATTCAATTGATACACATTAGATCATAAAACACAGATATGCATCGCTTAAATAATATCATTTTTAGATTTAAAAAGTTTTTCTTGACTTGATACACCCTCTTAACAAAAAATTGAAAATTATCACTTTAAAAAAAATATCTATGAAAGAAAAAGACTCTCTCATATGTAGCACTTCTTATCTTCAATGCAACATGAATATTTTTCTTCAATACAGCACCATACAATATGGTTGATTTACGTCTCTTTCAAGAATAAATTTATTTTATATTATAATTCTTCATGCAAATGATATACTTCAAGACTATAAAATATGATTAGACATCTTTTGAATTATAAGATTTTTAGTTTTAAAAATCTTTTCTTAGTTTGATGCAACCTCCTCCCAAAAAATTGAAAAATGCCACTTTGAAAAAATATCTATATAAAAAGACGAGTATTCCCCTGTATCTCATTTTTTACCTTCAATGTAATACGACTGCTCTTTTAACTCTACCATGGCTCCACTTTTTTTCTTCGGTTTCATGCTTTCCATGTTTTCAATCTCCGTTCTTCCTCAGTCTCTCAATAATATCTCTCATCAACAACAACAATATTTGCTCTTGCAATTTAAAGCTGCCATTTTGAACAATAACATTTCACTGCGCAACTGGACTCCCTCTCTACCCCTCTGCAATTGGACCGGCGTTAACTGCCATCCCTCTTTTCACTCTGTCCTCGCCCTCAATCTGTCTTACATAAACTTACACGGCACCATCTCTCCTATCCTGGGGAATCTTTCCTCTCTTCAAACCATAGATCTCTCTGGCAATGCCCTCACTGGTACCATTCCACCTCAACTAGGCCAACTTCCCTGCCTGAAAATACTCTGGCTCCACGACAATCACTTACAAGGAACTATTCCGCCCACTCTCTCTGCTTGCCGTAGTCTATATTACCTGGATCTCTCCTATAACCAACTGCATGGCAGCATACCACCCGAGCTGAGTCTCCTCGCAAGTCTGAAGAACCTTACCTTGGGAGCAAACAATCTCACCGGTACCATTCCGTATTCTTTAGGAAATCTGTCAGCCTTAGTTAGACTGGATTTGCAAATAAATGATCTCATAGGTACCATTCCGCCCACTATCTCCGCTTGCCGCAGTTTGCATTACCTTGATCTCTCTTTTAACCAACTGCATGGTAGCATTCCACCCGATCTAGGCCTCCTTACAAGTTTGAGGATCCTTTACTTGGGAGCAAACAATCTCACTGCCATTCCTCATTCTTTAGGAAATTTGTCCGCCTTAGTTAACTTGGATTTGGCAGAAAATGATCTCACAGGTCCCATTCCCCCTGAACTGGGCATGCTCACTCACCTACAGATGCTTCAGCTTTTTCAAAACCACCTATCAGGTAACATTCCCTCCTCTTTAACAAATCTCTCAAAATTGAATAGATTGGATTTCTTTCAAAACCAGCTGAGTGGACATATTCCATGGGACATTGGTACCAAGCTCTCCAATTTGAAATACCTCAGTTTATGGGCAAATCAGCTTAGTGGAAACATACCAAATTCCATTGGAAATTGTTCGGGTCTCGAAGTACTTTCGTTAACCAAAAACCAGCTCGGTGGAATGGTCCCAATGGAGCTCGGTAAGTTGAGCCTCCTTACCACGCTTTATCTAAGCCAAAATCAACTTGTTAGTACCAGCAGAAACACATTGGCTTTTCTCAATGATCTAACAAATTGCTCTCACTTGCAATTAATAGATTTGTCAGCTAATTATCTCACTGGTATGTTGCCTCCATCCATCGGCCACCTGTCTACTAATCTCTCTCACTTGAATTTATCAAGCAATATGATGAGTGGAGCCATACCACAGCAAATTTCCAATCTGACAAATTTAACCTTCTTAGACTTGGGCAATAATTTTTTCAGTGGCAGCATTCCATTTGAAATTAAAAAACTCCAGAAGCTGGAAAGATTGTATCTGAATGGGAACAAATTAGGAGGCGGCATTCCAATGGAGATAGGTCAAATGCAACATCTCGGACTCTTAAATCTTGGTCAAAATCAGCTGTCTGGTAAAATACCAGATTCTCTTTGTAGCCCCCAACAACTTAGGCGTCTTCATCTTCAGCATAACAACTTATCAGGTGAGATCCCTGCCACTTTAAATGGATGTCGCAATTTGGAGCTCCTTGATTTCTCTTACAATAAACTACGGGGAAGGATACCTCGTCAACTCATTGCCAACCTTCAAAACCTACAATTTTTTCTCAATCTTTCATGGAATTCTCTCCAAGGGTCCTTGCCACAGGAGATGAGTAAAATTGCAAACGCTCAAGCCATAGACATATCTGGGAATCGACTTACTGGGGTGATTCCAAATGCTCTAGGAGACTGCACACAATTAGAGCACCTAAATCTGTCATACAATGCCTTTGAAGGTCCAATACCAGATTCACTCTCCAAATTACTAAATCTCCAGGAAATGGACCTCTCTGTCAATTTTCTATCAGGTTCAATACCAATGTCCCTTGGAAGACTAAAAGTACTTAACTACATAAATGTTTCTTTCAATAATTTGTCAGGTCAAATTGCAGATGGAGGGCTGTTTCCAAATAGAACTGTTATAACATTGTTTGAGGGTAACCTTGGCCTCTGTGGCCCAACAAACTATTCATTGCCTCCATGCCCAAAGCAGACCCAAAAAAAGAATTCACTGCTCAAAAAGATATTATATTCAGTTGCTGGAGCCATTGCTTTAATACTAATCTCTTTCATTACACGAATGTTGTGGAAGCATAAATTTTCAAGACAACTATTGCATCCCTCAAAGCTTTTTCTTCAAAGGCTCAGCTATCCAAAATTTCCTTTTCAAGATCTTGTCGTTGCAACATCTGGATTTGATGAGTCAAACTTGCTTGGAGTGGGTAACTTTGGTTCAGTATATAAAGGGATTTTGAGGAATGGAAAGATCGTTGCCATCAAGTCTCTTAATTTGCATAATGAAGAATCTCAAAAGAGTTTTAACACAGAATGCAGAGTGTTAGGGAGGATTAGGCACCGCAACCTCATTAAAATCATAAGTGCATTTTACTACCCTAGCTTGAAAGGTTTGGTTCTTCAATATGCATCAAATGGGAGCTTGGAAAATCATTTGCACCCTAACAGAGAGGATCAGGACCTTTTTGAGTTGGGATTGAGTGAGTGTTTGAGCATTGCTACAGATGTAGCCCATGGCATGGAATATTTACATCATGATTGTCCTTTGCAAATTGTGCATTGTGATTTAAAACCTAGCAATGTGCTCCTGGATGCCAACATGACAGCCCTTGTGACTGATTTTGGTATATCCCGTTTAATTACTACTCCAAACTCTATAGATTCACTGAGTACAACAACATTTGCACTCAGGGGATCTATTGGCTATATTGCTCCAGGTAATGTTTCTGAATTATGTTTACATTGACATTAACCTTTTCTTTAATAGTTTTTCAGGAATTTCATGAGCAAAATTAATTGCAGAGTATGGATTGGGCGGGAATATTTCTATAAAGGGAGATGTTTACAGTTATGGAATTCTGATACTAGAGATGGTTACAAGGAAGAGGCCAAGTGATGACATGTTTGTGGGAGACCTAAATTTGCAAAAGTGGGTGAGTTCAGCTTTTCCAAATAGAGTGGCAGAAATTGTTGACAGTAGGCTGCTGATGGATGTGAATTCAAACATGGAAGAGAATGGATTTCTACTTTCTTTCATTCATGTTGGTTTGCTATGCACCAATGAATCGCCAAGAGAACGACCCTCCATGAGAGATGTATCCATGGCCTTGGAGAACCTCAAGACATCTTTGAAAGGAAATATAGTTTCCTCCAATTTAACATCTACTATATCAGACCTCCTACGCAATACCAATCCCACTACATTATCAGCATCAGACAGTCAAAGTTCTACATTTTAGATGTTTCGAGTTTCTCCCTTGTGTAGTCAAATATAGAAGATTTATCCAGCAAATTTTAGGCTATGGTGTTTAAGGCCAAATGTTATAATGTACAATATATCAATGAAATGTATGTTGCGAATTAATTATTGAAACCTAAATTTGTTGTTTAAGGTGATGTTGTGCCACTTTATCTGCTAGTTTAACAAACTATGCATGATGATGTCATATTGAGAGTCTTTTAATGCTTCTATCTCCTATTTTTAGGAGTATGTTACAATTTATTGTAAGGGACCGCAAGCTCTTTTAAAGAGAATTTTATTGCTGATTCAAATACAGTTTGGAATAAGTGTGTCGAGTTTTTTATTGCAGGGAAAGGACCTCATTACTGAGGCATGATGTAATCTATTGAATTTTAATAGAAGTTTCTTTCTGTGATAACATTCTCTGTTTCTGTAGCGTAGTGTGCTTCTGGTTATCACCTCTGTTTTCAGATTCAAATTTGGTATCAAAGCAGGCTAGATCGACGGTTTGAAAGAAAGTTGCAAAAGTTATTTGAATAAAAGCCGATGCATTGCCGATCGAAGGCCTGAAGGAGCAGACCACATGATTGAAGGTCTGCATAAAGGTCTACTGCATATTGATCAAAAGATAGAAGGCCGCTAAAAATAGATGCAGCCAAAAATAAAACAGATCACCAATTTTAAGGTGAGTTTATATTCTAAAGCTGTTGCTGGTAAAGGCGATAGCTGAAGGGATGACACATAACGTTGAGGGAGATTTCTAATAATTGAAGTTGTAGTTGGACAAAGTATTACAGAAAGTAGTAGGAGAGGCCTATTTATGTTGGAATTTCGTCAAAAATTTAATATGTTGAATTCGAACTCCTTACCCATCCCAGATTATGATGACATTTTTATAGGAAAATATTTGTGGGAGACTGTTGAATCAGTTGATTGAAATGCCTTTACAATCAGCTAAGGATGATTGGAAGATTTGGAAGAAGCTTACCCTAGCTTCGAAAGAAGCTTACTAAGGTATTGATCAAGTCAAATTGTTAAGCTACACATGAAAATGCATTGCTCCACTTGAAGAAACTGTGATGTAGAGTCAGTTGATTGGAATGCCTTCACAATCAATGATAAAGCAGTTAAGGATGTTTGGAAGATTCGGAAGAAGCTTACTAAGGTATTGATCAAGTCAAAGTTGTTAAGCAACATGAAAATTCATTGCTCCACTTGCTGAAATTGTGAACAATGAATTTGTCCAATTTCTTACGACTTAAACCACCAAGGTTTGGATAGTGTTCAAAATTATCTATTAGTTAAATTAATTTGCTAAAGTAAAAGTAACGAGAAAATTTATCTCTACAAAAATTGGAAATTTTAAAAGGAGTATTGGGTTTAATTTCAAGTATGGTAAGACTTGCAAGATGATGCAAACATTTTGTGTAAGCTTTAAATTTTAAAAAAATTATATAAGGTTGTTCTATGCTTAATTATTTATACATTTTCTTTTTTTTTTTCTTACCTCCCTTTTTGTCTCCATTTGCATGCACTTACCTTCAAGTTGGAAAACAACATTTTAGTGGGAGTACACTCACTGTTAAATTATATTTTTATGAAAAAACAATGGTCACTTAATGTGCTTCCTCTATTCCACCCTCTTAATCTATAGTATTTAAAAATTAATTTATAGAACTTACTATTTTTTGTATTAAGTATCATAGAATCACAAAGCTCATTTTTGCTCCTTCGAGCATCCACATTCCAAGGGTCACAACTTAGAAATCCACTTTAAACAATGTGACAAATACAACCAATGGAAGACCAAGAGTCACAACTTAGAATTCTACACAAAGGTGTCCCTCATGGGAGTTGAACTTGGGTCTCCACATTGAGAACTCAATGCTTTAACCAACTAAGCTCAACCCCTTGGACTTTTTTTTTTTTTTTTTATACTATTTTTAAAAATAGGTAGTTAGTTTTTACCCCTTTGATACCTCATTTGCATACACGTACTTAGATATTACTATCACACACATAGACATCAGCATCCCACAAAGAACCCCAAACATGCATACCACTATCATTACTAGATGACCAAACATCCACAACCTTTACAAAATACTCCTTCACTATGAAGAGGTTCTCCCACCTAATTCACCCTCATTACACCTATAGTTGCCTTGTGAATAATAATAGCTATTTTTATATAATCATTGTGAATTGTGAGTATGCTTACTATTGATGACTCACATAATGGTGGTGAATCAAATTTGGAGAATGCAATCATGTAATTTTTTCTTTTCTTCACATTATACAACTGTGTATTATAGAAAACATAATGAAAAGATTTTAATTAAAAGAGGTATCAAGACATTTCTTCTTGAGTACAACACCACACAATATGGTTGATATATGCTTTTTTCAAGATTGATTTATAATGTAGTATTTAATTTGATTGGAATACATCACAACATAAAATATGGATAAGAATTTGAATAGTATCATTTTCTAATATTTTATTTGGCTAGAACGCATCACACCAAAAAATATAAATAAGAACTTGAATAATATCATTATTTAGATTTAGAAAATTTTTCTTTGCTTGATGGAACCCTCCTACAATAATTTTGAAAAATATCACTTTCAAAAATATATGTATGGAATAGGATGATCTTCATTCTCATATGCATCTCACTTCTTATCTTCAATGTAACTCAAATTTTCTTATTAAATACAACACCACACAATGTGGTTGATATCTTTGTTTCATGAATGCATTTATTTGATCTAATATGGTAATTTGTTATTAAATTGGTAAACATCATGCCATAAAAAATGGATAAACATTACAAATGAATAAAATCATTTTTAGATTTAGAAATATTTTTTTTTATTGATACAACTTCCACTTTAAAATTTGTGAAATGTCATTTTGAAAAAATATCTATGAAAGAGGATGATTATTCTTTTATGTATATCACATTTTACCTTCAATGTAACATAACTTTTCAAAGTTAATATCTTCTTTTGGATTTTTATCCAAAATAAGGTGCTGACTCTTGATAACCTCCAAAAGCGTGGATTTGTTTTTCCTAACAGGTGTTCTCTTTGTTGCAAGGTAGAGGAGTCTACTTGTCACATTCTCTATTAGTGCACTTTCATCTAGGAAATTTGGAAAATTATTTTTAGTAGGTGGAAGTTGAGCTGGGTTTTCCTGAACTCTCTGGGGGAGTTCTGGCAGCAATGGTACTGTCCTAATTCCAACCCTAAGAATGCTGAGCTATGGAAACTTACTCTCCCTAATGTTATCTGGAACATCTGGAAGGAGCACAACAATAGGATTTCTAGGGATAAAAGTGCTAACCCTGAAGTTGTGGTGGATAAAATCTATAGAGGAATATTTGAATGTTTAAATGGAACTGATCATGGTTTAGCAGCTAAAGAAGACTTTAATGATAGATGGAACCTTTCTATTATCAAATCAAGTAAGGATAAGGGTAGGGATGGTCTTGTGTGCTACTTTCCATCTCAGGGATGGATAAATGCCAACTTTGATGGGGCATCGGAGGAGAATCCGAGTAAAGCTAGTTATGGGGGCATTGTTAGGAATTTTCCTGGAAGTTGCCTTGTGGCAGTTGCTGGCCCCCTGGGTAGTCAAACTAGTCATTATGCAGAAGCATCTGCAGCTTTGAATACTTTCATTATTGCTAAGAATCTATATCATGATAACTTATGGCTGGAGGGAGACTCTCTAAATATTATCAAGTGCCTGAAGGGGAAACTGAGCCATCGTGGTCTATAGAAAACATAATTGTTAAAGATAGAGAAATTATTGCTAGCTTTAAAGTTATTATAATTGAACATGCCTTTAGACAAAAAAATTTGGTTGCGGATGGCCTGGTGAACCTAGGCATTAATTCCGAAGCTCAAAGCATTTGGTATGGGGAAGGCAATATTAATTTTAATATTAAAGATCTTCTAAGAAAGGACAGATTCATGGGGAAAGAGGGACCGCACAATCAATTATGATAGTTATAATGAGTAATCTACACATTTATAGAAAGGTTATGATTACCTGGCAAAGTGGCAGGATCCTAATCAAAGATATTAATCCTCCGCACACTTTGTGGGTTAACATTTTTAAAATTTTGAGAGACAATGGGAAGGAATCTCTGAAATTGCAGAAGAACAGAGTTAGTGTTTTGAACTTGAATATGGGAGGGGATCTAAGGAGGGAGGAACCAAATAACATCTCCAAATGGAAGGAAATGCTAAAGGTATGGACTAAGCTGGAAAAAGGGTTTATGACAAATTTCATGGAGAAGCTGGTCGATTGTGATAAAGTTAGGGTTAATATTGCAGTCTCTAAAATCACTGAAATTGGAGTAACGGGTCATTTAAAATTCATGGTGTGAGGTTTAAATTGGATGCGGGCCTCATAGTGACTGCAACAGGTATGTCCCACTCAAGTCTCAATATTTTTAGAGATTTGAAAGTTTCTAATAACATGGTTAAGCTTTTTTCGCGCAAGGAGAAGGAGAGGGCAAAAATTGGTAAAGCTATGGGGGGTTACTATGATGCTTCCAACATTAAGAAAATTTGGGGTTGTGTGTTGAATGCTATCATGGAATATATTATAGTGGAAGATCATTTTACTAGGGCCCACACATACCATTTTGTGTTGTTAAATCATTTTAGGCACGAGAAAAGGGTTTCTCTACCCTACTACCTCTTCAGGTCTCTGTCGAGGCCTCTTAATAAGCACAACAAGAATCCTTCGAATCTGGTGCTTCATTCTGGCCTCATTTTTCTCATATATGAGAACTGCAAAATCCTTGCTATCTAGGAAAATAAGAGATTATCTACGTCTCCTAGGAAAGGCAAGAGAAAGGTGGAGGAAGGCAGACCCAGCAAGAAAGAGTCAACTCAGAGAAAAAAGAGAAAAAGTGCTACTAGGATGAAAATCCAAGAGGATAAGAATGATTCAGAGGATACCGGAAAAGATGGTAGTGAGATGGAAATGGATGAGTCTAGAAGGGACGAAAGTTGGAAAGAAGAGGATGTGGGGGAAGAGGAAGGTGAAGCTGAGGATGTGTCTGACCAAGATAGTCCTACCCATAGTGCTAGCTTAGGCAATGACAACAACTAGCCTATGGAGGAGAAGGATGATAAGATTAATGAGGAAAAAGAAATGGATATTGAGAAGGAGAAGACTAAGGAACCTAAGAAAGAAACAGTCAAGGAGAATCTGAGCAAAGATAAGGAGTGTGCTGGAGAAGGGTTATTTATGGATAATCTCAAAAACCTATCTGAGGCTAGATTGGGTTTTGACAGGTGGAATTATGAATTTATAAAGAATCTGGGAAAAAATGGAAAGCATTTGGAAGAGAAAAGGAAGGAAGATGAAAGGGACCAGAAGCAATGGAAGCAGGAAATGGAGGAAAAATCTAAGAAGATGGAAGCTCAGATTGATAATCTAGAGGAAGGAAAAGCTGAAATGAAAAACTTGTTGGGAATGATTCCGGATATCTTGACAGCTGTCACTAAGAACCTAGAGGAAATCTCTAAGGTCTTTGAAAGCTCCAGCTCTCCCAAACTGGTCTTGGACCTTGATATTGATGAAGATGCAATCGAGAGTGGGATTGTGGAAAGTACTCCTGGTGGAGCGGCTAAGAGAACAAGAGCGAGCATGAAGAAAGTTGTTGTGGCCTCTTCTAAGGAAATCCCTAAACTTAGGGATAATATTAAATAATTGTATGGGATTAGCAGAAACTTGGCTAATGCCCTGAAAAACATAAAGTAGTTCATTTTCTGTGCTTTTCTTGTTTTGGCTGGTCGTTGTTGGTTTTGTGGGGCTTTTTTGCTGAATTTTGCTAGTTTTTATGCTTGTTTTTCAGATGTTTGTTCCTTCTTGTTTCTTAATTCTTTTTTTTCTTAAGGATGTTTTGTAAAGGGTTTCGGGGCCCCTTCAAAACCTACTTTTACCATAATGAAAAACATAACCTTTCTTCTTGAGTACAACATCACACAATATGGTTGATATATGTCTCTTCCATGTCTCCACTTTTGTTCTCCAAAAATACCAGATTCACTCTGTACCCCCAATGCAGGGAAGAAGCGGAGGAGAATTGAAGCAAAATAGAGAATGGAAACAGCAGAGACAAAAGACAAGGATAGAGAGCAAAATAATTTATATTTCATATATATTTGAAAACATATAAAATTTTGATTGCTTAAAACAGGGTACAAAGTTGTTTATCTTTCATTCCATCCAGAGAAAATGAAGAACAGAGACTGGTTTAACTTGTTTCTAAAGAAACCTCGTTTGTGTTCTTAATGCAATACAGAAACCACCTCCTACCTGCAACTTCAAATCTCATCATACAATTGGGGCTCCTTCCACATGGATGCCCTACATCAGTTCTATGAGAAATCTAAGAAGAAGAAGTTTGTGGAATAAATTTATATTCCAACAATTATACTAAAAAGAGAATGTGGAGATAAGAGAAATGGAGCAGAGTTGGACATCGAAGTCTCACACGTATGAAAGAGATGAAGAAAATAGGTTAACAGCGGAAGAGGAAGAGTCTACGAAGGCTAAATGTAGTAGCTTGTGATTACTCTTCCTTATTCACAAGTACAGCCATCCATGACACCACCACTATTTCTTTGATGAATTTATTTTATTTTTGTATTGTTTGGTGAAAATTTCTACATATTATTCCTCAAATTTGTAATGTTTCAAAATGAGTTTTTTATTCCTAATCAAATCTTTATGAAATGATACTTCCTCTCAATATGTTTGCTTCTTTTTATGAAAAGCCAGATTTGAGGATCTTGTTATGGCTATGATTTTTCTTGTCAATATGTTTGCTTCTTTTTATGAAAAAGTATATTTAAGGATGAAAAACTAGATTTAAGGATCTTGTTATGGCTGAGTTGTTATCACAATAAATCTTAGTTGCTTCATCTTGTTCATTCTTTAAGTCTTTCAACATTCTTCTCAACAAAAATTGTTTGTTATTAGTGTTACACCTATATTTTTGTTCATGCCTAAGGCCTCATAATCAGCTAAAAACCAGGTATTGCTAATGTTTTAATGTTGAAAGTGTTGGTCACCATTGTTCAAACTTTCAAGAACCCTCCTAGACATCCCCTACCTATCAGTCACTAAGAAATCATTATTTTCCATATTCTATGAAAGATGACAAAAAATCCTTTTGTAGAAATAATTTAAATGTCCTTTTTGCCAAAATGATTGGTTTTTATGGCCAAACTCCATATCCGCTGAGAGATTTTAATTCTTTTATTTTCGGGTTACCCATATGCCCAAACAATTAAATCTCAAGTCTTATGTGTCGTATGCATAAATGATTTCTAGATAATGCTCTACTTGGCTCATTTATTCTATAGTTAAAATTTCATAAAAAAATGGTACTCTCAGTAAAAAGTTATGCAATTTTTTCTATGGTAGTCGAAAAGAACAATTGTCATTGAACTTGAACTATTGAACCTTTTCAAAAAGTTCAAGGTTCAAAGTTAAAATTTTGGGTTCATTGTAATTTTTGGTCATTGAACATGAACTTTGGACCTTCTTTGGTTCAAGGTTCAAAGGTTCAATGCATAGGAAAATAGAAAGACAAAGCAATCAATGAAGCATATTGTGTAGTCTGTGTTTTTGAACCTTCTGATTGAACCTCGTAGGTTTAAGAGTGTAGGTTCAACCGCGCAGGTTCAAAGTTCAAGGTTCAATTTCATAGGTTCAAATTCAGAGTCCAAAGATTCATAAGATGCAGGTTCAGAGTGTGTGAGTTCAAAATTCAGAAAGTTCAAAAATCTATTAATATTGGCATGTATATTATTTATAGTTTTCAATGCAACCTATAACCATGAATTTTTTGAGATAGAAAAATCAGTCTCGGTGCGTGGGGCATAACTTTTAATTTCACCGTTGGATCGGGCTGAATTTTTTATATGTTTTAGAAAACCTAGTTTTCTAAATCCTTATTGGAGAGATTGGAAAAATATTATCGCGTTCAAAAGTTATTAATATCTGAGTATGGGTCAATAAAAATTTCAGAGATAAAAGATTTGAAGCAAAAAAAAAAGTTGTCGGGAAGAAGATAGAAGATAAAGGAAAAGATTATTTAATAATCTTTTAGAGAATCAGTTATTGATAACTGAAACTATCAAAGGCTATATATATGTAATGAAAGAAAAGAGTAGGGGTTCTTCTTTTCTTTTCTTTTCTTTCTCTTTCTGCTATAAAAGAAGAAGGGGCAGCATTGTTTTCTGGACTACATAGTTTCATTTTTCAGAAAAATTGAGTCTGTGAGCTCAAATTTTGGCATTGATGAAATGAAAAAGATTTTGTTGATCTGAATTTGTCAATATTTTCTTTTGATTACAATGAATTTTGTTTCTATTGTGATTACCTTTCATTGTCTTTTCTGTTACATCAAACTATGTATATACTTTTAATTCTGAAACTTTGATTTTAGAAACAATTTGTATGTTGGAAAGAAATGTGATGTTAGCTCTTTGTCTAGGTATTTTGATCTCCCTTGTCCTTTGAGGCATGAGAGACTCGATCAAAATCTGGAACATTTTGATTTATTGGAAAGGGTGTTTTCTTGAGTGTGGATAAGTAAACTGTGTTTTACTTATCTTCATTACTTCGTTATAAATCTGTTATTCGCATATGTGTCATGGCTATGAGAAGATGTTAGTTGCCTTTATTGCTTTCCGGTTAAAAAACATATTCAGAAAATATACATTTTTATCCAACGAAGAGAGTTGTACCTTCATATCAAAATTCAAAGAGCACTTGCACTCACCATTGCAAGTGACTCAACTGTTGGTTCTTATTTTGTCTTTCAATTTGGGCATTTGGGAGTCATTTTTGAAAGGCATTTAAGAAGGACAAATCTGTTAACCAATAGTTTTTTGGCGACTCTCTTGGGATTTGATATCAAAAGATTAGTTAGTTTTGTTTTTTTTTCCAATTTTTAAAGACATTTTTGTGTGAGAGGAGATTGGCGACTCTGTTTATGTCTGGTTGAAGAATTCCAGTCTAAAATTATGACTTTAGTTGTAGCTCAGCCATGGGGGACTCATTTTGGTCCATTTGCTTTGCCCCAATATTCAGCCCTTCCTAAAGGATCAAGAGAATTCTTTCCAAAGTTTGTTGGAGATAAGACTCAAGATCCCGATGATCACATTAAAGTAGTCATGGTTACCTGTGGGATTCTTAGAGTGCAAGAAGAGAATGTCATTGTGAGACTGTTTGTTGACAGCCTTGTCGGAAATGTCAATGAATGGTTTCAGAATTTGCAAGATGGATGCATTACTAGCTGGGATGACTTAAAGTTAAAATTCCTTGGTAGATTTTAGCCTGTGGTTGATACTTAGAAGTTGTTAGGCCCAATATCAAAAGCTAATGTACTGAGAGGGGAGGGGTGAATCAGTACTTCAAATCCTTTTAAAAACAATATCTTTACTGTTATGCATAAACCAAAAATTGTTGCAACATAACATAAAGCTAAAACAAATAAATAACAATCATACATGATTCACTCCATAACACATATATTTTGGTTACATAGAAACTCTTGGTTCGAGAGAAAAATTGCGGTGGGGATGGCACCCACAACTTCACTACTGCAATAATAAAGAGTGCTTGGTTAGAGCTACATGTTTAGTTATTTCTGATAGCTTACCTTGTTAGGAGTATCAAGATCTATTAGATCTACCTTGCTAAAGGATTTTACACTACTTAAACTAAATGTTGTACCTGGTTAGAGGCTTTCCAATTTACAGACTTGGTTAGAGTCTTTTACCCTGTTAAAGGTTTCTCTTATAACTTCAAAATATTTCAATAAAATCTTTACAAATACCTGCAACTTTACATCTGGAATGTTATAGTAGATTCTATGTGCTCAAAATAAGATTACCTTGCTTATAGCATACCTCGGTAACCCATAAAGTAACTCGGTAAACCCTTCCGTTTACTCTGTTCTTTGACTGTTCTCTGAAATCCTTCTTGGTGACCTTTGTATCTCTATAACAGGCATAACACTTAGTGTTTTCTCATGTATCACACATGTCTTGCTTCATACACCTCTGTATATCTCTATCTGTCATATTTTTATCCTTAATCCATGTTGTATAAATAGATCTCTTATGTCAATGATTTGATTCATTGTTTTGATCTTATAAACATGATTTATCAAATGAATAACTATACAAAATATTTCATTGGATAATTGACCTTGTAATCATACACAATCTTTAAGTGCAATTTCCAATGTGATAATGATTCTATGTTCCTTGATCAAGTAACATGTTTTCCCATGTGTGTATAGGTTCAATGAATCTGGTAACATGTTTCACTTAATGTATATCAACTCAGTACATCACTATTTTTGCTCGGTAGACATGGAATGATACTCTGATGGGAATGGGTATGGGATAGACTAGCCTAGTCTATGCTTCTTGATCCTCTCCTTGGATCACCAGGTGTTCCAACCAAACCCTAGGGTCTCTAGGACTTCCCTTGCTTCTGGAATTCCCTTGACCTTACCCAATCCACCCACCAACAACTTGCAATACTTCTTTTAAGGTCTCACCTACTCATGAGATTCAAAAGAACCCTTACTTAGGCTCATAAGGGTTTGGCTTATCCTACACCTTCTTAGGTCCTAGAAAGGTTAGGACTAGTTCTAATCATGATTTCCCAACCATTCATGTACCCCCAAGATTCTTAGGCCTCCCTATCTTTTACCGATCTCACCATTTTGCCTCTATCCTGCAAAATAGGGCTATAAGGAATGAGCCCAATTAGGCCTCCATTCCGGACTTTAAGGGCTCCCTCTTGCAAACGATGACCCAACATGTGAAACTCCCCAAAAGGACTACTGTTCAATTGGAAAAATCTCAAATATTTCCTAAGTTTTAGGCCTCCAAGTGTCCGTACACTGCCCTAGGTGAATTTTGGGGTTTTTAAGGGTTTTTAAGAGGGTTTTTAGGCCTGCCAGGGTCACAGTGAAGGTTTAGTGTTTATACCACCTTGTCTGGATTGGTGGAAGCTTCTCCTTCTCAAAAATGGTGCTCCACACACCCCTATACAACTCCTCCAAAGGGTTCATCATCCTCTGACCTTTCTTGCTCTCACGGACCTCTGCAATCTTGACCCTTCCTAGCTGGGCACTGTCCAGTCTCACCTAGGAGTAAGTCTTTGGATGGATTCCCTACATCTTCAAGGGACCTGCTTGCTCAGAGGTAATGTATAGGGTCTATACTCCTATTCCCCATGGTTTCATGGTGATTCCACAATGGGGATAGGAGTTGTTAACCCATTGACACAAAACAGTCCAAAACTGGACAGTGAAAGAGTGTTTTACAAAATATTTACAAAAGACTCAAAACCTACACAACACACTAAAGATAATTGCTCAAAATGGAGGAGTAAACACAACACAAATTTTTCAACATATTTTAGTCTGCAAAACAATCCATTATCACTCTCTGATGCTCCATTTGTGTCGACTGGCAACCAAAATTACAGTCATAGTAAAGGTCTCTTTTCTTGGACCGTACAAAACTAACATCCAACCCATCATTTTAGGGTTTGAAACTATATATAGCATCCTTTCCTCAGTCTATGTGCCAAAATTAGGGTTGTCCATGCTAAGCTAAGGTTTTTGACCTATTAGGTGGAAAAGTTGCTTGACAACTTTGAAAAGTAGTCCTGCAACTTTTGCAACTTTTCCAAAGTTGCTTTTCTTAACTCCTAGGCCTACATTGGGTTATCCTATGGAAACCACCATGCTAACAAGGACCCCAAACTCATCAATGGCACACATAACCTCTCCTCCACAAGAAATGGGAACCTAGGACCTAAATTAGGACCTAATTAAGACTAATGAGCTCATGGCTCTTATTACATTTACAATGGCTTCTTAAAGAAGCAAAACACCAACAAAAACCAAAAGGAGGAATACCTTAGAAGGGTGCTCCTACACCATACTTGGTAGACAACTCGGTGCATACTGGGCTCTGTGAATACTTTCTTCTTTAACCGACTGTACTGTGCATACCGACTGAATATTTTGGTAGTAGTAACCGACTAGAGTATATAGAATGACTATGGATGTAAAACTAATGACAACTTGATAAGTAGTAACAATCTCCCCTTTTGACATTATTTGAGATGTTTGACAAAACTACTTTCAAAGTCATAACTCAAAAATCTATATACTTACAAAATTTGACTGAGAAAATAGTATATACATTAGTCAATGAAATAGTATATTCAGATATACTCCCCTTATCAATATACTGTACAAATTTTGATTTTGCATGCTCGATGATCAATGTTCTGTGATAACTACTCAGTTCACTACTCTATCAAAATTGACTCTGTTTTGAATACCCTATTTTGCTTGGTATATACTACACTCCTTTTGTTTGATACTTGATGCTTTGATACTATATCACTCCCCCTTTTTGACAAACATCAAAATTTAGTTACCATTCGGTGGTGGCAACTGGTCAAAAATGGATTTATACTTTTTCCTTGCTTCGGTGAGAGTAGCAGAGAGGGCATCCTTAACACTGTCCATCAGTGTATTCTGAGTTGTAATGTTAGCTAACATTGAAATGAGTCCATCTAATGTGCTTCCCTCTTGTTGAGTGGATAGGGATGTAGCCTTGTTAATCTGCTCTTGGACGGATGAAAGCTGAGGAAGGAATAATGTCTGAAGTGTCATTATGTCCATCCTTATCTTTTGTTCTTCATTCCTTAGTTCCAATTGTTGAGCCATGAGCTGTTGTAGCTTGATATAAAAATTCTGAATGGAATTACGCTCAGTGGTCAACTTATTAGAGAGATCGTTGATCTCTTTCTTAATCACTTTAGTTTTATTCTTGATATCTTTAATAAATAAAGAGAATGTACAGAGTTTTTGAAATAAATAAAGAATGTGCTTGAGTTGAGGGGTCAACTCAGCAATAAATTTGACAAGTTTAACTTTGCCAATGGCAATAGATTTTTGTACTTCTTCAATCATTTTTGCAATGAGCTCCTTGTCCTTTAACTTGCTCAAATATTCTGATGCATCTACTCCAGATGTCTCTATCTTGGTTAGGAGTTCATCCAATTGTACATGAATGGCTGCATCTGTTGTCACTGTAGCTTCAGGTAGCATGTCGGTTAAGAGTTATTTCACCTTCTGAAGTACTTTAATTTTCTTTTGAATAGCCATTTGCTTCTCTTGTTCATCTTTGGCTTTGCATAGTTCACCGAAATCAATGAGTGCTTGCCCCTGTAATTTGGATATGTCAACATTGGGCAACACTATTGGTTTTGACAAATCTACTTTGAAACTATGCTTTTTCATCTTCTTTTCTTTACCAAGTTCACCAATTGAACTAAGACAATGGCTTGTGAGGCTTGATGACCCTTGGTAGGTTGCTCGGTAGAGGCAACACTTTGGTCAGTTTCTTTAGCCTCTGTAGTGTCCTTTGGTGTCTTGGTTGCAACATTTTCAATGCTAGAAGGTGCTTGTGAGGTCTGTTCTTGAGAAGTACCTTCTCCTGCTGTAGACTTGTGACCTTCGGTGCCTTGTTCCATATCTTGAGGGGCCTTGGTTGAGACAATTTGTTTGACCAGAGGATAGGGTTGAACTTGTTCCAAAACTGACTCACTGGATACAAGTTGGGCATAATCATTCCCTTCTATCATTTCCTATTCAGGTGCCTCTGTATCCATGATATCTTCATCTACTTGTATGGTGTCAGCAGGGTCTTGCTTGGTGACATCAGGATCTTGCTCGGTGACATCAACTATTTCAACTTCAGCTTGCTCACCAACATCCTCGATTCTAAAGATTTCCTGCCATTTTTCCTTGGTCTCTTTCTCGACTTCCAGATAAAGTCCATTCATCAATTTTAAATCTTTTTGCTTGACTAGGAAGTTTTTGTGGTAGATTGTCAAATTTTTTTTTATTTCATCTACCGACATGTCTAGAAAGAGATGTACTAGACTTCTTTCTCTAATCTATTTTTCTGAGTCCATTGCATATTTCCACCTATTATCAATATGAACATACAATTCTTTTGGAAGAGAATTAGATACTTCCAACGGGACCAATTGAAATTTTAGAAGTGTGCAGATGATAGCTTCTTCTATTTGTCTCTTTTTGGCATCATTTCTGGATTCATACTTAACATATCTGAATGATCCAAATCCACCATACTGCTTCAGATTAGCACAAAAAATTTCAACACTATGTACATTTACCTTCTTGCTCTTGACAATCTTAAATTTGCTTGCATCTTCATATTCAGTGTCACTAGACTCTTTTGCCAAGATGAGTCTCTGAGTAGATTTCTTGTAAGTTTTTGTTACCTTGGGTGCAGCAACACTCTTTGTTTTCTTACTCGGTGATGTTGCTGATGGTCTTGTGCTAGGTTGCTTTGTTGGAGGAGTCAGTGAGGCCTTTGATGTATCCTGTTTCTTTCTTTTCAACACTTTTCCCTTAGGCAATTCGGTGTTTAGTGTTATAGCTGCCTCTTGGGCTTCAGATTCCTCTTTGGTAATGGCTATAGTGCCTTTGACAGGTGTGGAGGAAGAATCTTCTCCAAATTTCTCCGTTAATGCCTTTATCATCTTTGTTGCCTTCCTTGTAGCTTTGGGTACTACAATGCTCATTTTTATTTTTTCCTTCACTTCTTCATATGTCCCAGACCTCAGCTCGGTAGCATGCCTTGGTAATGTAAGAAATGCATCAATTTGCTATTGTGTGATGTCAAAATCAATCTTGTAACCCATAGGTAGCAAAGATTGAGTTCTTGGTTCCATAGCATTCACATAATAGTAATCAGTGTCCACTTCAAAACATATGTCATCTTTGTATTTCTCCACTAGCTTGGGTGGAATCCGGTACCTGTTATGCATCCTTTCCCGAAACTTGCTAAAATAATCATCCATAATATCATTAAAATTATCACCTAGCTTCTTGATGAAGTCATTGATCTGATGGGTGATTGGTCAGTGTAGCTCCCAAACAACTTTACCGACTGATGGAAAGAATTTTTTGAAATAGTTTTGCATATTAACAGTGATCCAAACTTTAGTGTATTGGCCGAATTGTTCTTCTTTGGCTTCCTTATGGTGTTCAGATTCTCAAATAGGGTTTTTAGCAACACCTCACATAAATCAATTTTCATGCCTTTCTTCACAATTTTATATGCTAAGTCTACTACTGCATAGGGTACACTATTTTCCCTTGCTGATTGGAAGAAACAGTAACCTATTACTCTAATGGCAAACTTTAGTTCTGCATCAGTGAAATTGTTCAATTTCAATCCTCTACAATCTGATTCTACTCTGGTTAAACTGATCAATTCCTTCTGTCATATCATTTTCTGAGCTCGAGCATGATCATAAATAGGGTAACCGGTGATCAAATGAATGATTTCCTTGGTGATCTTAAATGGTTTCTCTTCTAACCACATAAAGTCATCATGAACTCTACTCAGAACAAACTTGACCCACTAGGGTTTGAATACATGGGGATAGGTTAGGGCTTCAGTCAATCCCTTGATCTTAATGTGCTCATACTTGCTATCCATTTTACCATCAATTCACAATTCATCATATGTGTTTGATTTCAACGTGACCTAGTTCTTCAACTTGACATTTGGTGAAGAATCTCACATCCTCGACTAATAAAACTCTATCCGGGATGAGTGAAAATGCGGTTTTGTCATCCGGTTCAGATGTAATTTTGGGAGTTAAAGAGTATTTTAGTGAGGGCTTTTCGATGTTCTCAACAACAATGGGATTCTGGATCTTAGGTGCCAAAGTAAATTTCAGATAAGAGTTAACAAAAGATCCTTAGAGTTTGAAGATTTTCAAATGGTAGATGCTTCACACTTAGTAGATAATAACAACTTGATATGATCGATAAACCAACTTAACAATGTGTTGAGATTGATGTAAATACCTTTAATTTTGCTTTGGAGGTGGTTTGATTGCCTTTGATTCGCTTTGCTCTGCTTTCTTGAAAACTTGGTGAGTGAAAAATGACCACGTAAATGCTTTAAGAACACAATATACCTTATCGAGCTCTATGCAGGTTAGGTTAAAAACATTAAATGCACTCGGTTCCACTAAACTTTCTTTCCCTTTTTTTTTCACTTTAACCGAGTAACTAGACTTCCTTCATTTACCGATTTGACAGGCTTCTTGTATTCACTGACTTGATAGTCTTCCTGTATAGTGCTCCAAAAGACTTTGATAGAATTTCAAACTTACGAATACATCTTAGCTATGCAGATTTTGAATTAAGTACTGAACAAAATAGGAACTGTTAAGATTTGATCTTTGAGAGAATGTAGTGCCTTCACACCTTTATCGATTAATTTGGAATAGGTGCACCTAACTCGATAGGTAAGGTTCTTTCTTCATTTGACACAATTTCCTTCCTTTTCCAAATCATCTGTAATTTTTCTTTTATTTCTTCAGTGTCTCCTCTAGGTTGATCTCTGCAATCTCTAGCCAAGTGTCCAACTTTGTGACAATGAAAACATGCCATACCAGGATTTCTCCATGATCTTTGGTTGTTCATTCCAAACCTTATAAAGCAGTTGGCACTTATATGTCCATATCTTCCACAACATTCACACCATATCCTTGTATTGTAATCCCATGGTACTGCAGAATATTGTCGGTAAGGATTTGTGTGAGTTCGGTAATCTCCAGTATTTGCTCAGTGTGCAGACCACATGTAGTTCTTTTTCTTAAGCCAACACTTCTCGGTATGATGTCCATATCTATTACAATTTTTATAAAACCCTTTGAATTTTGCCTTCTGATAATTGTTAACAGACTTTGTCCTACATTGGTTAAATGTATGACCATATTTATTGCAATTGTAACAATAACCATTAGACTTAGTGACATTCGGTTGCTTACCTTTTCTGATTAGGCACATGTTAGCAGTATGCCCTTGATTTCCATAGTAGTTGCAAATAGGCTTATTTCTTTTGATGTGCTTCTTGTTTCCAGCTTGCTTTGATGATTCTCCTCTCTCGGTTGTATGAATTCCCTTCTCGGTAGAGTCTTTTCCTTTGTAACTAAGTCTTGCTTCTTTGTTGGGTCTTCTTGTGTTCAGTTGCTCATCCAACATCTTTGATGCTTCATAGCTCTTTTTTAGTGTTTCCTTGGATTTCTTCTCTATCTCAAGTTCATTGGTCAACCTTGATATTTCAAGTTTCAATGCTTGATTCTCATCATCTTTCAGATTTGCTTCATGATGTGCATAACCTAATTGATCTGACAAATTTTGTTGAATCCCAGCCAACCTTGTGATTTCATAATTCTTTTCAGATACTAATGCTTTAATTTGTTGATTCTCTCTTACTTTATCCTCAGTTGTCCTCAATGCATCAAGATTTTCAGTCATCTATGTGCTGAAATGTTCATGTTCTCTTTTCATTACTTTTAGTTGATCAGTCAATTCTTTGTTCTTTTCTTTCAATACTCCAATCATTTCTTCAGTCTCTTCAGATATACTATTCTCAGATGATGTCTCAATTTGTTCCACTAACTCTTGAGAGTCCTGCGAATCATCAGATAATCTTCTTCTCACTTTAAATGATTTTTGCATTTGTCTTTTCATGTCTACAATCACTTGATTAGCATGATCCAACTCTTCTTGCAGATACACAATTCTCTGAGATTGTTTATAACCTTCCATTGATAAGATCTTTCTCTTTAGGTTGTTAAACCTTTTTCCAAGATTCAAGCTCTGATACCAATTGTTAGGCCCAATATGGAAAGCTAATGTACTGAGAGGGGAGGGGTGAATCAGTACTTCAAATCCTTTTAACAACAATATCTTTACTGTTATGCATAAACCAAAAATTGCTGCAACATAACATAAAGCTAAAACAAATAAATAACAATCATACATGATTCACTCCATAACACATATATTTTGGTTATGCAGAAACTCTTGGTTAGAGAGAAAAGCTATGGTGGGGATGGCACCCACAACTTCACTACTGCAATAATAAAGAGTGCTCGGTTAGAGCTACATGTTTAGCTATTTCTAATAGCTTACCCTATTATGAGTATCAAGATCTGTTAGATCTACCTTGCTAAAAGATTTTACAACACTTAAACTAAATGTTGTACCTGGTTAGAGGCTTTACAATTTATAGACTTGGTTAGAGTCTTTTACCCTGTTAAAGGTTTCTCTTACAACTTCAAAATATTTCAATGAAATCTTTACAAATATCTGCAATTTTACATCTGGAATGTTATAGTAGATTCTATGTGCTCAAAATAAGATTACCTTGCTTATAGCATACCTCAGTAACCCATAAAGTAACTCGGTAAACCCTTTTGTTTACTCTGTTCTTTGACTATTCTCTGAAATCCTTCTCAGTGACCTCTGTATCTCTATAACAGACATAACACTTAGTGCTTTCTCATGTATCACACATGTCTTTCTTCATACACCTTTGTATATCTCTATCTGTCACATTTTTATCCTTAATCCATGTTGTATAAATAGATCTCTTATGTCGGTGATCTGATTCATTGCTTCAATCTTACAAACATGATTTATTGAATGAATAACTATACAAAATATTTCATTGGATAAATGACCTTGAAATCATACACAATCTTTAAGTGCAATTTCCAATGTGATAACGATTCTATGTTCCTCAATCTTGTAACATGTTTTCCCATGTGTGTCTAGGTTCAATGAATCTGGTAACATGTTTCACTCGGTGTATATCAACTAGGTGTATCATTATTTATGCTCAGTAGACATGGAATGATACTCGGTAGACAGCTTGGTGCATACTAGGCTCTGTGAATACTTTCTTCTTTAACCAACTGTATTGTGCATACCGATTGAATATTTCGGTAGTAGTAACCGACTAGAGTATATAGAATGACTTTGGATGTAAAACTAATGACAACTTGATAAGTAGTAACATAAGTTATTGTTGAACTTTTTTCAAATTCAGATGAAAAATGATGATCTATGAGTGGTTTTATTGATAGATTTAATGGATATGTTGGTAAAATTCCTCAAGCTTGCCAACCAAGTGAAAGTAATCTACTATGTGTTTTTATTGCTGCATTGCAAACTAAACTTAAATTCCAGTTGAAGCGTAAGAAAATACAAAATTTGAAAGATGGACAGAGAGAGGCTATTGAGGTAGATGATGATATATTGTTAAGTGGAATGAAATGCATGGATGAATGTGCTATGAGGGAGCCACAATCTGAAATTTGTCTTTATAATTAGAAGTTTTATCCGAAGAAAGAGCCTCTTCAAAAGAAACATGTTATGAAAGAAACAAAATCAACACTACCTATCTCTTATTCTCAAAATTTAACAGTCTTTAACGATGGATATTTCCAAGCACCTCCTATGATTAAAAATAGCTCTCCTAGCATTGCAAGGATTTGTCATTTGTATGTTAAAAATGATAATTCGTTTAAAGATGAGGGTGATCAAACTGCACAATCAAAAATTTTAATGACTTGCTCACATGCTTCCTCTATGGAGCAAGGATTTGATGATGAACAATTAGATGGAAGTTTGCTGGAAAATGTCTCTTTTTCAGAATTTGAATCTTTTTCATTTGATACTTCTAATGCAATTTCAGCTAATGATTTTGATCAGGGAAGCATAACAAATCAGCGTAAACAAGAGAGCCTTATGGTGAAAAAGTAGGGGGTATCACTCATATTGATATGCAGACAAGGTATGAGTCTTTTTAGTTTGATTGCATGCAAGATATTGAGGAATTGTTGCAGCCCAAAACAATGAAGAATTTTGAGAATACTGAAATACAAACCAAAGGAAACTCATCCACCTCTGTTATGATATCACATAGGTGATCTGAATTAGAGATATTCAAATTTGATTGTGAAGACGAGTTGTTTGATAGTCATCCCATGCTGGAATTGTTTTGTTTTGAAGCTAATGTTTATAATGAATTCTTGAAAAATGAATGTCTAGAGAATCAAAATTCAGATTTAGATAAAGACTTTCTTGCAGACCATTCTTGCAATTTTGAAGAAGGTTGTCTCATCAAAAGCATGACTTGTTTTTCTAACATTCATATGGAAGACTGTGGTATTTCTAGTATGAATCAGCTCACTCAAGATGTTGTTGACATGTTGCAACCAGAAGTCTATGATGCAAAGTGGCCCTTTGGACCTGATATGTTTTTGAGGAAGTTTGTACAATGTATTGTTATTGGATCCTTCTTTACAGTGGTTGCAGGTTATTTATTGGGAATGATTCTACTCACATATCAACCAATTTTTCGCACCAGCAGATACTTCTCACAACCATTTGATGGCTTTATATGAGCAGCCAGTTGCATTCCTAGAGGCATGGGTTGTTTGCTCAATCTTTTCTAAATAAATTTTTAGTGCGATCTAGGTGTAGCTTGTCTAAGTTTTCAGCCTTGGTTTAGTTGTAGTTTGGCTTGATACTTTTTAGTTCTTGTCATGTTCCCCTCTCTATGAAAATCTCTTCATGCTCTGTTTCTTCTTGACTCTATTTCCCAATGGATGATAGGCATTGATCTCTCCCAGAGACAAATTCTAGATTCTCCTAGTCCTTTACAGTCTTGGTCCCTAATCAGAGCCAATGTTACCCCTATATTTTTGCTCATGCCTAAAGCCTCATAATTAGCTAAAAACCAGCTATTGTTAATGTTTTAATGTTGAAAGTGTTGGTCACCTTTGTTCAAACTTTCAAGGACCCTCTTGGACATCCCCTACCTATCAGTCACTAAGAAATCATTATTTTCTAGATTCTATGAAAGATGACACAAAATCCTTTTGTAGAGATAATTTTAACATCCTTTTTGCCAAAATGACCAGTTTTTATGGCCAAACTTCATATCAGTTGGGAGATTTTAATTCTTTTATTTTTGGGTTACCCATATGCATAAACAATTAAATATCAAGTATTATGTGTCATATGCAAAAGTTATTTAGGGGTTATGCTCTACTTCGCTCATTTATTCTACAATTAAAATTTCATGGGAAACAAAGCTCTCAGTAAAACATTATGAAATTTTTTCTATTGCAGTCCAAAAGAACAATTGTCATTGAACTTGAACTATTGAACCTTTACAAAAAGTTCAAGATTAAAAGTTCAAATTTTGGGTTCATTGTAATTTTTGGTCATTGAACTTGAACTTTGAACCTTCTTTGGTTCAAGGTTCAAAGGTTCAACGTGCAGGAAAATGGAAAGACAAAGTAATCAATGAAGCATACTATGCAGTATGTGTTTTTGAAACTTCTGATTGAACCTTGCAGGTTCAAGGTTCAAAGGTTCAAGCACGTAGGTTCAAGCACGCAGGTTCAAGGTTCAAGGTTCAAGATTCAAGGTTCAATTTCAGAGTTTCAAATTCAGAGTCCAAAGATTCATCAGATGCAGGTTCAAAGTGTGTGAGTTCAAAATTTAGAAAGTTCAAGAATCTATTAACATTGGCATTTATATAATTTATAGTTTTTAATGCAACCTATAACCACGAATTTTTTGAGACAGAAAAATCAATCTCGGTGCGGGGGACATAACTTTTAATTTCACCATTGGATCAGGCTGAATTTTTTATATGTTTCAAAAAACCTAGTTTTCTAAATCCTTACCGGAGAGATTACAAAAAAATTATCGCATTCAAAAGTTATTAATATCTGAGTACAGGTCGATAAAAATTTCAAAGATAAAATATTTGAAGCAAAAAAAAAAGTTGTCGGGAAGAAGATAGAAGATAAAGGAAAAGATTAATTAATAATCTTTTAGAGAATCAGTTATTGATAACTAAAATTATCAAAGGCTATATATATGTAATGAAAGGAAAGAGTAGGGGTTCTTCTTCTCTTTTCTTTCTCTTTCTGTTGTAAAAGAAGAAGGGGCAGCATTGTTTTCTAGACTGCATAGTTTCATTTTTCAGAAAAATTGAGTCTGTGAGCTCAAATTTTGGCATTGATGGAATGAAGAAGATTTTGTTGATCTATGAATTTCTCAATATTTTCTTTTGATTATAATGAATTTTATTTCTATTGTGATTACCTTTTATTGCCTTTTTTGTTACATCAATCTATGTATATACATTTAATTCTAAAACTTTGATTTCAGAAACAATTTGTATGTTGGAAAGAAATGTGATGTTAGCTCTTTGTCTTGGTATTATGATCTCCCTTGTCCTTTGAGGCATGAGAGAGACTCGATCAGAGTCTGGAACATTTTAATTTA
Organism: Cryptomeria japonica; assembly: GCF_030272615.1. Lineage (NCBI taxonomy): Eukaryota > Viridiplantae > Streptophyta > Pinopsida > Cupressales > Cupressaceae > Cryptomeria > Cryptomeria japonica. The sequence continues at coordinate 766,692,321 of NC_081407.1, read as the reverse complement.
TTGGAAAGGGTGTTCTCTTGAGTGTGGATAATTAAGCTGTGTTTTACTTATCTTTATTCACTTCATTATAAATCTATTATTTGCATCTGTGTCATGGCTCTGAGCAGATGTTAGTTGCCTTTATTGCTTTCTAGTTAAAAACATATTCAGAAAATATACATTTTCATCCAACGAAGGGAGTTGTACCTTCATATCAAAATTCAAAGAGTATTTACACTCACCATTGCAAGTGACTCAACTGTTGGTCTTATTTTGTCTTTCAATTTGGTCATTTGGGAGTCATTTTTGAAAGGTATTTAAGCAGGAAGAAGGCCTTGGATAGATAGATAATAAACCCGTGCAGAGCCTCTATCGACATGGTTGGTAATTGGTGGTTTTTCATCAAGAAATAAATGAAACAGATTGAACTTTGGGATGGTTTTAGAAATATAGGGATGATAACAGCTTGTGGAATACGCTAAGGCAAGATCATCGGGAGCACTCTTTAACACCTAATAATGAGGAGTTGCTTTGCATTAAATTTGCCAACTAAGGTGGCAGAGAATATTTGTCTTGGACAAGCCAAATCTCCTTGGCTCAATTAAGATGGCTAACCTACAGACAATGCATACCTTGAGTCTGAAATGACGACTCCTGCTAGCTGGAACTCGGGAAGCGAGGAAAAGGAAAAGGCTTAGTTTGGGATTGCATTTGGATGTCATAACTGGGTTTAGGCCCACTACTTACCCAAGGTAAAGTGAATTTTTGAATTCAAAAAAGAAATAGTCATTTTTACAAGACCGCCAAAGATAGACATTTAGACATTTGCTTAGAATTAGGAGGCGACTAAAGCTATATTCTGCACTCCTCTCTAAAATTCGTCTCATACAATTAAAAAACCTTAAGAGGCATAATCCTGGTGATTAACCTGATCTGCTAGACCAATAGACCGAGCTCCCTAATCCCACCAATGAATGAAGGTTCCCTGAGCTACTAATTTTGATAGAGTATCTACCACTAAATTTTCTTCTCTATAGATATTCTTAGCTTCATAATGCTCTATTTTAGCCAAATTTTCTATTATTTTATCTAAAATTTCCTATAGTCTCTAGTTTGGGGTTTTTTTCCTCTTAATTGCATTTATTACTATCTCTAAGTCTCCCTCCACTGAAACTTTTCTTAGACCATGATTGATGCAATCCATCAAACCAAGCTACAATGCTTTGAATTCGGCTATATTGTTAGTGTCAGGTGGAATCAAATTTTCCATTTTCCCTATGATTGATCCTGAGTGATCTGCGATTACATATCCTATGCTAGAGGGGCCTAGGTTGCCTCTGGAGGCACCATCAAAGTTTAATTTTTGCCAGCTAGGCTTTGGAGAGGTCCAGGTAGCATCCTTTCTGGAGTTGTTTTTTTGCCCAAAAGATATAGGAATCCTGATCTATTGCCAATTTTTCCTGATACTTTCATCCCATCAAGAGAAGACTTTGGGTGGTTCCAAAGAGAGCTATTTTGTAGTTTACTTTGTCCACTATTGCCGATTCAATTGAGTTTAGGATTGATTTTAGCCTCCTGGCTTTGCCTTAAAATATTTTGTGGTTCCTTTCTTTCCAAATTTCACAGACTAAGCATGATGGGGACACTTTCATAATTTGACTCAAGGTGCTCTCCTTAATTAGGAGAGGCCAACTTTGAAACATAGATTTTATGTCATTCGGTAGGGCTGTGATCAACCTCGGTTTAGCACAAAGCCAAAGCCAAAATTTGGAAGCAAAGGGGTAGTTTAGTAGGAGGTGGTCCACTGTCTCTACCTGGGATGTACACATAATGCACCTTGATGGTCCTTCATACCCCATTTTTGTAAACTTTTCTGGAGTTAGGATTTTTTTTTGATAGGCTAGCCACGTGAAAAATCCCTGCTTTTGAAATGATTTTGGAACTCCAAAAAAGCTTCAATGGGATGTCTTGCTCGTCCTGATCTGAATTAATAACTAAAACTCTGTAGCCATCTTTTGAGTTATACTCCCCTATTTTGGAGGGTGTCTAGATTAAAGAGTCTGTTCCTCTTCTAGGACTGATATTTCTTGCTTTTAGTTGTTCTAGAAGTTGATATAGGTCTTACCTAGGATTGGCAATCCCTCCATTGTTTTCCACTTCCAACTTTGAGTATTCGATGATCCATCCTCTTCCAAGTAGTCTCTAACTCGAGTACCCCAATGTTGTTTAAACCAGTGTTCTGTAGTAGGAATATTAAGGAAGGTTGCCACAGGTGGATAACCACCCTAAGAGTCCTCCCAGAAAAGACTAGATGATCCATCATGAATATCCTATGTGATCGATTATGAAACCAATTTTCTGTAGGAGATGATAAAGTTCCAGGTTCTAGATTCCTTGGGAAAATTGCTTGTTCTAAGAAGGTTGAGAGGCTCTAGATCTAGTAGATACTTGGTTGCCAACATTGTGACCCATGTGACATTAAGGTTACTTATGAACTTCCAGACTAGTTTGGCCCCTAGGGATATGTTTTGCAATTTAAGATCCTTGATGACTAAACCCCCCATTGTCTTGGGCTTGATTATTTTATCCCAAGCTATTAAGGAATTTTTGTGCTTTCCCTCAGTATTTTGCCAAAAGAAATTTCTCATCTTCTTGATTATAAAGGAGTTGGCACTAGCTGATAGTGATAATATGGATAATAGATAAATAGGAATGGTTGAGACCACTACTTGAATAATCACTAGCCTTCCAGCCCAAGAGAGCCAGTTTCCCTTCCAAGAGTTTGAATTTTGTTCCACTTTTAACTTTAAGGGACCCCAAAATTTAGTTTTCCTTAGACCTTAGTCTATTGGGATGCCCAAATGAATGCAAGGGAGAGATCCTTCTCTGCAGTCTATAATTCTAAGAACTTTGGCATGTAATAGATTTGAGGTAGAGAAGAAGTAAAATTTAATTTTGTCCTTATTTCTTATTTCACCTTAGGCCTTTCCATAAGTTTCTAATATCTATTTTAGGTGGGTTGCTTCCTTAACTTTTGTTTCCCACAAGAGGAGGTTATCATATACAAACTGTTGATGGGTAACTGCCAAATTTTTGGTTACTTTGATTCCATCTAAAAAGGTTATTAGAATGACTTGCTTCGATTGCCCTTCCCAAAGCCTCACCATTATAATGTAGAGGAAAGGAGATAAAGGATCTCTTTGTCTGATACCCCTTGTGGAAGAAAAAAACCCGCTAGCTTTCCATTTATAAAAATTGAAAATTTAGGAGTTCAGATGCATTCAAACACCTAGTTGATCCATTGTTTGCCAAAGCCAAAGGCTTGCATGATTTTGCAGAGAAAACGCCAATCTACACTATATTGGTTATATTACTACAGATAATTTTTTGAATTATGTCTATATTGGCAGAAACCTTTTGTTTAATAATTCTTCAAAAATCTCATCAATAAAATTGATTGTAGAGTATGGATTGGGTGTGAGTGTTTACATAAAGACAGATGTTTAAAGTTTGGTAATTTTGATATTAGAGATGGTTACAAGGAAGATGCCAAGTGATACATGATTGTCGGAGACCTAAACTTTCAAAACTGGGTGACTTCTTCTTTTTTCAAATAGAGTGGTAGATATTGTTTATAGTAGATTGTTGAGGGATGTCAATGAAAACATTGAAGATAATAGATATCTTCTTTCATTCATTCATGTTGTTTTGCTATGCAACATTGAATCACCAAGAGAACAACCCTCCATGAGAGATGTAGAGAGGGCCTTGGAGAACCTCAAGACATCTTTGACTGGAAATGTGCCTTCTTCCGAATTTCTAATTTAGCATCTAGGATATCAGACCTCCTACGCAATACTAATCCCACTACATTCGGGAATAGATAGTCAAACCTCTACATTTTTTATATTTTGAGTTCCATAAGTACTTTGAGTGTTATTTTAGCTATAAGTTTATCTTCTTTTACAAGCTTTCATACATTTTTCCAAAATCCTCAGGTTATATTGTAAATCATTAATCAAGTAAAATGTTCCAAAACATTTGTCTGCATTTAATTTTATATATATGTATGTCCCAAAATGTGTAATATATTGTCTTATCTTGTTAGTTTGGTAGCTTGGATAGTTGTTCATTTATTGTCCAAGAATTAGTAAATAATTTTTTTTTTGGAGACTTTGGTTAGAGTGAAGACAATAATTTAATTAATTCAGTGATTCCTTTAGGGACAATGCCAACCAATTTGTTATGGGTTGTTAAGGTCTAGTTTATCTCAGTTGTTTATTGAAATTAAATCTCCATCGTTGGTTTTCCAATGAGAGTAATATAAAAGGAGGTCATTGGGCATTTAGAGAACACACACTTGGAAAGCATTTGCAATGATAGCAAATGAATTTTCAGTCTTAGCAAATAGTTTTACAGTAATAGCAAGGGCGTACTGATAGCGTTGGAGACAACATGAGTGGAATTTCAACAGGAGAAATTCAGAGAAGAATCTTGAGAGGAGAACATTGCTGAAGCTCTACTAGTAAGAGGCAAGCAATTTATGTATTTCTTGATTGGCTGAAGTTTAATAAAATTCCTCATCTTTAGTACTAGGTTTCCCTTCAAGTTTTTTCTAGGGACAATTTGTTCAAAAATATCATGTTCATTGTGTTGCATATTTTATTTATGTGATTTTATTTGTGAAGTTGCAGTTGTGTTACTTTTCAATATTTGTTGTGAATTAATTTCTGACAGTCAAATAATCCATACAAGATAGGGGATTAATAATCAGTAACTACAAAAAAAATTTCACATGGTATCAAAGTTGATCTAATGGTAGAAAAGGCTTCGCATAGGCTCAAAAAGAAAAATCAAGGGTTTATAAAACCCAATTTGACCTCTTAAAAATTATTATTATTATTTTATATTTGAGATGGCCTTAGTAGGTTTAAGAGATCAAGACAGATTGGATGGAGCCTCAAATTTTGGTGTCTGGAAAGCCAAAATTTCTTTATTGCTGGAAGAGAATGGTATCAAGGAATATGTGACTAGTGTTGTAGCCATACCTTCAGATCCAACACAACTCTTAACATATAAGAAGGAAGATGCCAAGATGAGGAATGTGATTCTTAACAGTGTCAAGGATCATATTATTCTACATATTGTAGAGTTAGATACACTAAAGAAAATGTGGGACACCATTTTGAATATGTACCAGAATGCTACCATTAACTAAAAGATGATTATCAGAGAAAAGTTAAGGAATACCCGAATGAACAAGGGAGAAGACATTACAAGTTACTTCACTAGGCTTAGACTTGTCAATGATGAGTTGGTAGCTATTGGAGATAAACCTAAGGATGATGAGCTAGTACGTTTATCCCTAAATGGTTTTACTAAGAAGTGGGATGTCTTCACTCAAGTTATCAATGGATGAGATACCTTACCGAGTTGGGATCTACTATGGAGTGACTTCACTCAGGAGGAGCTTAGACTAAGTTTTATCAGTGGGACCAGTAGCAAAAGTCTTGAAAAGTGAAGTAGAATAAGAAAACATTTCCCTAGCAGGAAAAGGGAAATCGAAGAAGGGATCTAGCAAAGGATCAAATCCACAAAGTGAGAAGAAGAAGGATATGTCTAAGATTAAGTGCTATGGTTGTCATGAGTTTGGCCACTATGTCAGTGATTATCCATAAAGGATGAAGAACAAAAAAGAAAGGCAAGAAGTAGATGGCAGCTCCAGCAAGTGCAGATGAGCTTTCCAGTAGAATGGAGGATGAGTTTGCATTCATAGCTTGTATGATTAGGTCAACCTGACAAAAGTGTTTGGTATATAGATAGTGGGGCATCATTTCATATGATAACAGTTAGAGAGTACTTCTCCTATTATAAGGAGGAGGACATCAGAATCTAGATATCTATAGGGAACATGTCCAAACTCAATCTAGTTGGGAAATGGTTTGTTAAATCTTTGAGGGAGAATGGCAAGCTAATTATCATTCATGATGTGTTGCATGTGCTAGGATTAGGTATGAACCTGATTTCTATATATGTTCTTAAGGATAAAGGCTACAATGTACTATTTATAGGGATGCGTGTGTTGATCAAGCATAAGGATGGAAATCACCTATAGCTATTGGAGTTAGGAGTGATCGGAATTATGAGTTGTTGGTTGATACTCCTAAGGCACTCATGAGAAGTAGTTGTCTTAGAGATCAAGGAGAGCTATGGTATAGGAGGATGAGTCATATAAATCATAGAGCACTTAAATTGCTTCATGAAATAGTAATAGGTGGTCTAGAGGTGAGCACATAGCATGATGATGTAAGGGATGTGTGTTGGGGAACTTTGTGAGAGCAACTTTTCCAAGGAGTGACACTTGATCCAAGGGTGTTCTTGATATAGTACATTGAGATATATGTGGACCAATGTTGACAAAGTCTCACAGAGGATACAAGTACTTTGTTACTTTTATTGATGATTTATTCAGAAATACTTAGATATATTTCTTGAAGGCCTAGAATGAGGTCTTCAGTTGCTTCCAAGAGTTCAAAGATATTGTGGTGAATTCAATAGGTAAGAAGATAAAGGTTCTTCGTTCAAACAATGGAGGTGAGTACAAAGGGAAAGAGTTCCATGAGTTTGTACCATAGAAGGAATTAAGAGAGAGTGGACCATTCCTTACAACCCATATCAGAATGTGATTGTTGAGAGGAAAAATTGTTCTATATCAGAGGCAGCAAGGGCTATGCTACATGACTAGGATATGCCACATTACTTATGGGAAGAGGCATGCAGTACGACAATATAAATATAGAGTAGGGTTCTACATAATGTATTGGGGAAGATGACACCAAAGGAAGCTTAAATCATAGGGAAGAAGTCAGATGTTAGACACTTTAGGATATTTGAAAGTTTGGCATATTGTCACATTCCAGGGGCTACACATTCCAAGTTAGATCAGACTACAGAGAGGGGGTACTTTGTGGGGTATAGTGAAACCTTAAAGGCATATTAGATATTTATTCCAAGGACCAGGAGGATTATAGTTAGATGTGATGTCAAATTCATGGAGGACAAGGAATTTAGGAGTTCTAGAGATTTGCAAGTAGATGAACAAAGTGAGTAGCCAATAGAAGCTCCAAGGATCATTCAACCAAATTAGGGACAACAAAGTGCAAGTACAATTACTAGCACAAGCACAGGCTCAAGTGTTCAGAGTTTGCAGAATATGGAGCAACAAATGCATCAAGTCAAAGAAATGCATCAAGAAGACATGGAGGTTGATGTTTCACCCTCTATAGTTGGAAATAGGAACCGTGAGGTTCAACAAACACATAGGGATACTCAAGAGTTTGTGGGAGCTCCTAGGATGAGTAATAGACAATAAAGACAACCAACCAAGTTTAATGACTATGTGGCGTTAATTAGTCAATTAGTAGATAGCGAGCCTTCCAACTATCAGAAGCCACACGAGAGAAGGTGTGGTGAGATGAGATTGTTGAGGAATATACCTCAATAGTACAAAACAATGTGTTGGAGGTTTTGCCTAGACCAACAGATAGGATAATGGTTGAATCACACTAGATCTATAAGATCAAACATGGTACTAATGGTAGCATCAAGAAATATAAGGAAAGGTTTGTGGCCAAGGGGTTATCTCAGAAGGAGGGAATAGACTATGAGGAGACATTCACTCCAGTGGCTAGGTGTACTTCTCTACGAGCTGTGATCTCACTTGCAGTACAAATGGGATGGAATATCCATCAAATGGATGTCAAGACAACATTTCTTAATGGTGAATCGAAAGAGGAGGTATACATAGAACAACCAGAGGGCTTTGTAGTACACAATAGTGAAACTCACATGTGCAAGTTGAAGAGAGCCATGTATGGACTCAAGAAGGCTCCCAGAGCGTGGTATGAGCACATTGATAGATACTTGGAGGGAATGGGATTCATGAAGAGTGAGGTAGATGCTAGCATCTACTACTTGGTGGTTGGGGATGAGGTTCTCATTCTTTTTTTATTTGTGGATGATTTGTTTCTAATAGGTTTACTTGGGCTCATAAAGGAGTGCAAAAGGGACCTTGCGGCAAAGTTCAAGATGAAGGATTTGGGGCTTATGCATTACCTTCTATTCATGGAGGTATGGTAGACAGATGGAGATATTTTCATACAGAAAAGAAAATAATGCATTGAAATCTTGAGGAGATTTGAGATGGAGAATTGCAGAGCCATGACTACACCTATGATCATGATTTGGAAGAAGGTAGACTTGTCTAAGGAGAAGGATGTAGACCCCACCTTATAAATGTAGCTGATTGGATCTCTCATGTATTTGGCCAACACTAGGCCAAATATATCATTTGCAGTAAACCCTCTTAGTTAGTTCATTGTTGCGCCAAAGAGAGTGCATTAGACAACATTGAAACACGTGTTGAGGTATTTGTGTGGTACAATCGAGTATGGGATTAGATGTGCTCGAGGGAATGGTATCAGATTTATGGGGTATGCTGACGCAGATTGGGTAAGGAGTATAACAGACAAGAAAAGCACTTCAGGGTGCTCCTTTAGCTTGGGATCAGGAGTTGTTTATTGGTACAGTAGGAAGCAGAAGTATGTGGCTCTAAGGTTTGTAAAGGAAGAATACATAGAAGCTAGTATGGCAACGTATGAGGTGATATGGCTTCGAAAGTTGTTAGTAGCCTTGTTTGGTCAGAGGGATGAGACTACCGTGATACACTATGATAATTAGAGTTGTATTAGATTATAAGAGAATCATGTATTTCACGATAGGTCTAAGCATATATACATCAGGTATCACTTCATCAGGGATTGTGTACAATGGAGGATTATTCAGTTACATTATATACCTATAGATCAGCAAGTAGTAGACATCTTGATGAAGGCATCAGGCAAGGTGAAATTCAGCTTCTTCAAAGATAAGTTGGGTGTCATGCATAACACCTTCATTGCTAAGAGGGAGTGTTAGTTTTTCTAGCCTGGACAATTGTTCATCCATTGTTAAAGAATTAGTAAATAATTATTTTTCTGGAGACTTTAGTTAGAGTGAAGACAGTTATTTAATTAATTTAGTGATTCCTTTAGGGACATCTAGCAACCAATTTTTAATGAGATGTTATGGTCTAATTTATCTTAGTTTTTGATTGAGATTAAATCTCACCTGTTGGGTTTCCAATGAGAGTAGTATAAAAGGAGGTCATTGGGCATTAGGAGAACATTCAATTGAGAAACATATGTAGTGATAGCAAATGAATTTGCACTTCGCAAATAGTTTTTCAATAATAGCAAGCGCGTAGTGATAGCATTGGAGATAGAAGGAGTGGAATTTCAACAGGAGAAATCGAGAGGAGAATTTCTAAAGCAGAACAGTGCTAGAGCTCTGCCAGTGAGAGGAAATCAATTTATGTATCTCTTGATTTGTTGAAGTTTAATAAAATTCCTCATCTACGGTACTGTTTTTTTCCTTTGGGGTTTTTCTAGGGACAATTTGTCCAAAAATATTATGTTCAATGTTCTGCATGTTTTCTTTCTGTGATTTTATTTGTGAAGTTGCATTTTTGTTATTTTTCAATATTTGTTGTGAATTAGTTTTTGGTAGTCAAATAATCCATATAAGATAGCGAGTTAATAATCAATAGCTGCAATATAATTTTTTACAATCTCTGACACTTCCTCTCATTATTTGCACAATTTTAAGAACCTTAAAATTTCTCTCATCGATGCTCATTGTTCTCCTAGATAAAAAATATGAGATTGAATCAAATGTTGTAAATACCATAAAATACTCATGTCGAGAGAGAAAAAATTATAAACAAAAATTCGAAGACAATCTATTTGAGAATTTATTATAATAGCTTTAGAATATAGTTCATTCTTCATGGTGTTGCTTGAAGAGTTCATTCAAATGTTTAGATTTATATTTATATAGAAGCCTATTTCACTTAGTAGAGCATTCAAGAGAAAAAAGGTACATCTAACATTATATTAATTTAATGAAAGATTTATAGCTAGCTCACAAATTAGAAAACATTACCTAAATATCAACCTTTGGATTTTCTCTAGTGTTGAAGAGTTGTTTTGATTGGCAATGTGATATTAATATGCATGTCAATCTATGACCAATTTTATAAAGGATAATTTGGTATAATCAAAATCATATAAATTTGTTATGAATCTTTCCTAAGTAATGATAGGGTCAGGAGTTTAGTTTTATTTGGTCCCTTATTGAAAAATGTTCACCATCATTTTGTAATTGAAATAAAGGCTACAATTTTCTAAAGGAGATAATAACTTGTAATGAATTGCATCCAATTTTTGCAAGGCATAAGTTGTTTTGTTGTAGATAGTATTGTCACAATTACAATCTTTTGTATTTTCATCAAGGAATTTGGATATGAATATTGGATATTCATCATTTGATTGTATATGTTCTTATTATTATAAGTGATATTGTTTATTGTTGTAGATTTTTGTTCATTTCTATATTTTGGTTTTTGGATCGTGCTAGTAATAGATGATTTTTAACTAGCTTATATATATTAATATTATATATATATAATACATCAAGAGATATCCTTCTCGAGGCAACTATTTGATTTGAGGTTATAAAATTGATTAAAAATAGGCACCTCGAGAAGGACATCTCTCGCTGCATTTGATATATATATATATATATATATATATATATATATATATATATATATATATAATATTAATATATATAAGCTAGTAGCAGTTGTGGCACAACATGCAAAACATTAAATAAGTGAATATGTGATTATATTATTGTATTGTTAAATATAGTTATATTAATATATAATATTACTAATATATATATATAATTGTTATAATTATAACCATAATTTTAGCTAGGGTTTAGGGGTAGCATCAGGATTATAATTTGGGTTTAGGGTTAAGGTTAGTGTTAGAGATAGGTTTTGGTCTATGGTTAGATTTAATTTTTAGGGTTAGCATTAGTGTTATGGTTACAGTTAGGGATAAAGATTATTTCTAAGGTCAGCTATTAAGGTTTTGTTATGTTAGGGTTAGAATTACGGTAAGGGTTATGATTATGATTGGAGTTAGGGTTTATGGTTATGATAAGGATTATGGTTAGGATTATGGTTTATATCATGGTTGGGATTAGGGTTAAAATCATGGTTAGGTTTAGGGTACTTAGGGTTATGGTTAGGATTATTTCTAGGATTATGATTTACATAATGGTTAGGGTTAGGGTTAGGATTTATATTATGGTTATGATTATGGTTAAGATTCGAGCTATGGTTTAGGTTAGGGTTTAGGTTTAGGATTAATATTATGGTTACGGTTTTACATCATGGTGAGCGGTTGTGGTAGGTTTAGTGTTTGGGATATGAATAGGTTTAGAGTTAGAATTATGGCTAGGGTTAGAGTTTAGGGTTAGGGTTATGATTATGCTAGGGTTAGGGTTTATTGTTATGGACAAGTATATGATTAGGGTTAGGATTTAGATCATGGTTAAGCTAAGGGTTAAGTTTAACATCATGCTTAGGGTTAGGTTGAGGTTTTTGGTAATGGGTATGGTTAAGGTTTGGGTTTTCGGTTAGGGTTAAGGTTTAAGGCTAGGGTTTAGGGCTAGGATAAGGATTTCGGTTAGGGTTATCATCAGGATTAGGTTTTTGATTGGAGATACACTTTGGTTTAGGGTCATTATTAGGTTAGGCTTAGGGTTGGGTTTAAGATTGTAGTTAGACATAGTATTAGATATTGAATAATAGTAAGGATAGGTTTTAACTTAGGATTAGACTTAGAGTTAATGTAAGGGTTGGAATGATAATCATGGTTATAGTTAAAATTAAGATTATTATTATGGTTAGTGTTAAGATTAATAGTTAGGGTTAGGATTTATATCATGGTTACGATTAGGGTTTAGGATTAGGAATAGTATTATGGTGAGCATTTACATCATGGTTAAATGTAGTGTTAGGTTTACAGTTAGGGTTACAATTATGGTTAGGGTTAGTTTTTAGAGTTGAGTCTTATGATTATGGTTAGGGTTAGGGTTATGGTTTTGACTAGCATTTAGGGTTAGGATTAGTATTATGGTTATGATTATGATTAGAGTTTGGGTTTATGCTTATGATAAGGATTATGGTTCTAAGGTTATGGTTTATATCATGGTTGGGATTAGGGTTAAAATCATGGTTAGGTTTAGGGTTTAGGGTTATGGTTAAGATTATGGATAGGATGAGGATCTACATAATGGTTATGGTTATGGTTATGGTTAGGATTTGCATGATGATTAGGGTTAGGATTAATGGTTAGGGTTAGGATTTAAATTATGGTTAGGATTAGGGTTAGGGTTTACATCATGGTTAGGGTTCAAGTTATGGTTTGGGTTAGGGTTTAGGATAAGTGTTAGTATTATGGTTAGGATTTACATCATGGTTAGGGGTAATCATTAGTTTGGGGTTTGGGTTACAATTCATTTTAGTGTTAGAATTATGGTGAGGGTTAGAGTTTAAGGTTAGGGTTATGATTATCTTAGCGTTAGGGTTTATTATTATGGCCAAGGATATGATTAGGGTTAAGATATACATCATGGTTAAGGTTAGGGTTAGGTTATATATCATGGCTAGGTTTAGGCTGAGTTTTGGGTTATGGCTAGGGTTAAGGTTTTGGTTTTGGGTTAAGTTAGGGTTTAGGGCTAGGCTATGGATTTTGGTAAGGTTATTCTCAGGATTAGGTTTTTGATTGAATATATAGTTTGGTTTAGAGTCATTACTAGGTTAGCCTTATGGCTAGGTTTAAGAGCATAGTTAGAGATAGTATCTGAGATAGAATAATGGATGTGATAGGTTTTATCTCAAGATTAGAGTTAGGGTTAGTGTAAGGGTTAGAATGATAATTATTGTTATATTATGATTAAGGGTATTATGATTATGATTGTGATTATGGTTACAGTTAGAATTATGATTATTGTTAAAATTAATATTAGTATTAACATTAGTCATTAGGGTTAGGATTATGCTTAGGGTTAGGATTAGTATTATGGTGAGTGTTTACATCATGGTTGAATGTAGTGTTAGGTTAGGTTTTACATCCTGGTTGAAAGTACTATCAAGTTTAGGGTAAGGGTTACAATAATGGTTAGGGTTAGGTTTTAGAATCGGGGCTTAGAATTGTGGTTGGGGTTAGGGTCAATGTTATGATTTTGCTTAGCATTTAGGGTTAGGAATAAAGTATTATGATTAAGGTTTACATCATGGTTAGGGATAGTGTTATGTTTAGTGTTCGGGTTTAATTTTGTTTATAGTTAGGGTTATAGCTCAATTTGGTTTAGGGTTCAATTATATTTACTATTAGAATTAAATTTGGTTTACTACTGGGGTTCAATTTTCTATATGGTTACGATTTATTGTATTTTATTGTCAGAGCTAGACATCAATTTGGTTTACGATTATGCTTTACTTTGGTTTACCATTATGGTTAGCATACAATTTTGCTTATAGGTAGGATTATGGTTGAATTTCAATTTTGGTTGGGGTTGAGTTTTCTTTAGTGTGAGGGTTAAGTTTTAGTTTGGTTTATGATTTGGATCCAATTTGTTATAGGGTTAGGTTCACTTTGGTTTAGTGTTAGGGTTCAATATGATTAAATGTTAGGGTTTATTTTAATTTAGTGATATCATTAGAGTTTAATTTGATTTATGATTTAGTTAGCTAGAATTTAATTTGGTTTAGTATTAGGGTTCAATAGGGTTTAAGGTTAGGATCTCTTTTAGTTTCATGTTAGGGTTAGAGTTCAATTTTGGAAAGCTAAATACTCTAAATCTTAGAGTAGATAATCTTGATGATGATGGATTAGATTCTATTAGTTTAAAAGTGTGTAAATCATATTATAGAAAGTAGGTGAGAAATAATATTTAAAGGTGTTATTAAATTATATGTTTGTATTATTGTTTAATTTGGTTGAGTTTAATTAACATTAGGGTTAGGTTTCACTTTATTTTCCTATTAGGGGTAGAGGTCAATTGGGTTTAGGTTTCATTTTTAGTTGACACAATTTATGAAGAATACAGTAAGATTCAACTTCATAGAATTTGAATGAAAAATAGATGTATAGAAAGAAAATTATAATCAGTAGTGAAAATGATTTTATCAAGATGATTAACCTATTTGATAAACCTTCAAAGTTAAAAGGATAGAGAGCCAACGCTATGTTAAAGATGCAATGTCCTTGAAGCATAGTAAGAATCGTTTGCTAGGTGCTTAAGAAATGATCTCACATAAGATCATGGGTTTAAGATCAAACATTTAATAGGATTCCATGAATGCTATAAATGCAATAGTGTAACTGATTTGCATGATATGCAAGAAAAGAATTGTTGAAAAGAGTTTAGAATCTTTCATACAAATACAAATAATGATACCAATTTTCTTTAATAGAATGCAACAGAGAGAAGATATCCTGACAAAATACAAGAACAAAGTGAATAAAATGATGGTCCAAATAAAATTAAATTAAATAAGCAATAAACTAGGCTTCAAAGACTCATTGACACCCTCCCTACTCATTGACACCCACCTTGTGGCGGGTATGAAAACCCCATGGAAATACTTACTTCCAACAGAGTAAATAGAAGACATTGTCGATAGAGTCTAGAATGTTCGCTTGAATAGACAAACAGTAAAGCTTACTAATACAACTTTACGACCTTGATAGGGTGGGAATACCTACGGGATGAGATCTATTTAATTTCCTACTAATTCCACATTCATTATTGATGCATTTGTACCATAATAGTCTCTCCCTTTAGAAAGTTGTAAGCCATTACAAATGGACGACCAAAATCTTGAAGTTTTCTTAGTTGCTATTGCTTTATATAACATCTCATGCTGTCTCCAAGCAATGGTCATTGTCAACATGATAACAAAGTGGGGTCTCCATAACAAACTGGGCAAGTAGAATCTATATATATATGATATAATAATCAACATGATGGTGCTTAGAAATAGTAACATGAGTGCCCATAATTTAGCATCCATATTGCCTGACATAGCGGTACAAATTTTTTCCATTAGAGCATAATATAAATAAATATTTTTCTATGTTTGCATGCCTTGTATTGATTCATTTACTCCACCACACATTCATTGAAAATAACAAATAATGATCCTTTGATCATCGCTCGCTCTGAAGCGCTAAGAAATTCAATAAAAAAAGGAATAACACCAACTAGCTCATAAAAAAAACATGCAAAATGTGGAAGCATAAAACGACATGAGAACTATTTTTCTATAAAGAAATACTCTCATGAATGTCGTGGGGACGGGATATTGTGGCCACCACTACCCTAACAAACATGAATGCAGTAGATCTATTCAAATATCTTTAGAAGATTTCAAACAAATGGAATTCACAAGCATGAAGTTTTGAAATAGAACATTGACATTTATTAAAGAATAGAGAAAACAAAATTTCTGTCAAGATCTTTTCTAACACTCAGTCCATCTTTTGCGGATCTTACAATGGAATTCCTCAAATTTTCTATCATCTGCGCCTCTAAAATAGGGAAAGGTGAATGACTCTTGCACTTCCATTCTACTATCAACAAACTCTGTGAAACATATTGATGCATTTTGTTTAATATAAACATATCGAATGCATTATAATCTAGTCAAAAGTAAAGATGTTAACAAAATAAGGAGGATGAATGGATGACAAAACTCGTAAATAGGAGGTCCATCTCAGGATAAGTGACAGATTTATTATGTAATAATAAAAAAGGGTCATTGTTGTAGCCACTGATAGAACAACCATATCCTCACCTATTATGATTTCCAACACTGAGACAACACTCAGATCACTCAAATATACCTCCTCCACCACTTTAGTGTATTAAGAGCCCCCATTACCATTACCATCATATCTTGTGCTGCCACCATATCCTCACCAGTGATATGAGTGATAGCTTAAACCATCTTCGCTACCTTACCTCATCTGGGTTGAGCATGATTTATGATATTATTTCTTTCAGTTAAATCTCATCCATTCATCCCTTGAATTTAGTCTCTCGTCAACTGCATATCCATAAAAGTTACAAATCCAAAACCTGCAATACATACACATTCAATTAAAAAGATTTGATCGTTGACTGTTGACAACCTGCAATACATGCGCACATAATAACCAATGAATCATAGAGATTACAAATAGAAACAAAGAATAGCCCGTATAGAAAAAACATCAAAACTGAGAAAGACATATGAGACCGCTCTGATCAATTTACTATATTTAGTAGTAATACTATTTTGTAAGTTAAAAATAAGCGTCGAGACGTAGTTGCAATCTTGGACAAACGTAGTGATCCCATCTAGAGGCTTTCCTCGAACTGCTTTCTTGTTTGGCAATAGGTATCCACGACTTATTTAGATTAGGATTTGTGTGAGGAGATGAAATTAAGCATTACAGCAGAAGATGGAGCAATAAATGATAAAGATGAGAGCTTCAGTTTAAAATGATATATAATCTCCCACTTCCGCAAGGGTTGAGATGAAACAGTGAAATGGAATGGATAGGAGGATATATATTAAATGAAAGAAGCTCAAACACCCCACCACTTACAGAAGTTCAAATCAAACGCTTTATCATGTCTTGCAATCTGTTACGCTTAACCCCACCATTTCAATTATAATTGGAATGCCAAGCATTGTAACTATTCGAAATTCCAACCATTTCTTTTTTATTTCACGGATGTGCTGACATTGTATAGAACGCCTCTCGGCATAATTATTTTTCATGTTGAAAAACTAAAATAATGCTAGTTAATTTATGATAATAATAAGTGTCAAATATTAATAATTAAAATATTTTACAAAGGTAAATTGAAATATATCAATTATTATGTATTTATAGAAAAAAATTATTGAAATAATTGAGTTCAAGACCATCCGGTGACAAAGAAAAATTCTTTCAAAGGTGAGATGCTTGATCAAAATGGTCTCTTCTTTAATATGGATGAGTTTAAATTTATGCTTCTAGGGTGGTCACCAACTAAAATAATTATAAGGCATAAACCTTCTTGTTGAGAACCACTGGTGCAAGAGGGTACACACACAAATCCCCTAATATGTACAATATTTCAAAGGTTATGAAATGATATGAAGAAACAAAAAATATGCAAACAAGAATCTAGTTTCTTCATTCAACAATGTAAGAAATGAGGTTGTCACTAGAAATTAACAAATGCATAGTGTTGCAGCCTCATGGGTTGATTAAAACTAATGAAACCTAAGTCAAAAATTAGTCCACCAATATAGAATAATGGAGAATGATCTCTAGAAAATTCTTGTCCAAAATGGTTCTTCTAACCGTCATTTTTGTCTCTCTAACTTGCAAAACTTCATATAGACCTGTAAGACATCATCAATAGCTAGTTATAGCCATGTCTCTAGTGCAAAAGACTAGCACAAGACACTATTTACTTGTCCTTGGGGTGCATATGCATATAATTAAAGTCCAAATTGGACTCTTAGCTAGTAGTGGCTGAGTCATCATGGCTATCTTAGCTAGAAGTGGTTGCGTCATCATGGCTATCTTAACTAGAAGTCCAAATTTTTTGAAACTTACTATAAATAGAAAGTTTTGTTAAGAAACTTTCTATAAATTGTAATTTCGAAATATGTTTTACATGCAGTTGTTTGAGTCATACTTACTATATTTTTAATGTTGTCTTCAAGTAGGACTCTGCAACTCGGTTGTTTTAGGTTGCTTGAAGTCATGTTTTGATATATAGTTTTGAGATTGTTGTAACTATATAATTCCTAAGAATCATTACAAAAGATAAAATTTTCCCATGGTTTTTTACTGGTATATTTTTACCAAGTTTTTCCATGTAAATCTATGTTATGTGTTATTGTTCTTCTTTGCAAATTTTCTACACTTGTTATTTTTCTCACAACAATGATTATACCAAAAGAATAGTACAAGACAACATTTTATAGTTTGATATAAGTAGATAATGATTATACCAAAAGACAACATTTACATGTCCTTGGGGTACATATGCAAATGCAGTCCTATTTTTTGGCTTATGCAATGCTCCCACTACATTCCAGAGGGAAGTGCTAGCATATTTTTAGATCTTTCCCATGACTATATGGAAATTTATGTGGATGAATTCACCACATATGATGATACCTATGAAGAGGCATTGAACAACCTAGAAAGAGTGTTGTGGAGATGCCAAGATCTAACTTGTCACTAAGCATGATAAGTTCTATATGATTATAGAAGAGTGAGTAGTGTTGGGAGACTATGTCTCTAAGGAAGGAATTCAAGTGGATCCTACCAAGATAGAGGTAAATTAAAAAATATTAGTTCATGTCAAGCAAAAACATGTTAGGATCTTCTTAGGTCATGTAGAATACTATAGGTGGTTCATTGAGAACTTTAGTGATATTTCATCACCATTGTTTGTTCTAATAGAAAATAATACAAAATTTGAGTGAACTATTGCATGCCAAGAGGCCTTCTAAACATTAAAAGATGCATTAACTAGAGAGCCTATTCTTAGAGGACCAAATTGGAACCTTCGATTCCATTTTCATGCTAGTTCTTTTAAACATGATGTTGGGTTAGTCCTTTGACAAAAACAAGGAGTGGTTGATTATGTCATTTATTATGTGAGGAAAAACTTGCAAGTTATAAATCATTATTACACAATTATTCAAAAGGAAACACATGCAATCATCTATGTCATTAATAAATTTAGGCACTACCTAACTAGTTAGTAAGTTTCTCTACATAAACACATGTAATGGAGGAAATTTGTTACCTCAAGGATGATGGATCCTATAGAACAAATCCACCCTTTGATACCTCACTCAAACTAGTGCTAAGATGGGGTAGGGGATAAAAATGATAGACTAGAGAAACTTCCCTTAATTTCAGACAACTTTGCTAAGCTTGTGTCTTGAGGATGAGCATGCAATTGTGGGACACAAGTGCAATGCACTATCATCTTGTACAGACAAGGTATGGGAGCTATACAAATAGTTCTAAATGTAATAATATTTTAATATTAATGCAAAAAATGATGAAACTAAACTGGTAATCACGGAATGCAAATATCTAAAAATGAAATAGAAGGGAAGATGCAAAAGAAAACTCACAACCGGTCCACGATTGGAGCCTCTCACAAAATGATTATTCTCCTACAGCTATTTACCTACACACACATGAGAGAGAAAATATTGGGGGTTGTGTTTTGGAGCCTACCTAAGTTAGATCCTCATTTTGGTGTTTTCAAGTCCATGGACAACCCAAATAGAACCATGGGGAAACAAATGATAAATATAATTGGAAGAGAATGAAAGATGGAAAAATGATAATACATAAAAAAATAGAAAAAGAATTAGTAGAATCCCCTTTCGAGATGATATGAAAATGGTGTCATGGGCTATCTAGAGAGCTATAAAAATGCTAGTTTGTCTAAGAGAAACTATGGATGATGTGCAAAGGGATTGCTAAGAGCTTCAACCTGCAAAAATTAGTCTCCAAAATGCCGAAGATCCTCAAAATACCTTCAAACTGGAGAGATATAGGCTTTGGATGAAAAACTGACATCGATGGGTGCATGCAAGGGTATTACAATTCCTTCTGGTTGTAGGCATAACACTCAAATGATCTTCTAGAGATTGTCAAATTCACAGGACACTAGTGCACTGCATGTACGTCTCGACACCACACCATAGTCCTAAAGGTGATAGGCCAAAAGAGATGGTAAAAGTCTAGTTTTAAGCTGACAAGGTGATCCCGATGGACAAAAGGTCAAAGATGGCATTACTTGACCTCCACTGATGTGGAGGAAACCAACATTTATTGCTTAAGTTGCATAGGGTGCAATTTTTTTGATATTACATTTTGCACCCACTTTAGCAAGCATGTCTTATCCAAGAGATGAAAAGTGAAATTAGAGGAAGATAGAGAGTCGATATAGGGAGGAAAAATTTTGTTGATCAGATGAGGTTGCCCCCAACGAGATGAAGCTGAGATTTTGAATAGATTTTGTTACTTGATGTATCGCAAACATGCTAGCTGCAGTCTAGCATATTGGATGGTAATATAAAGGATAGGTTTAAGATTTGTAAGATAGCATAACAAAAATGAGCCTCACTTTGGAGGAAAGCCCCTAGTTAGGAAAAAGATGCAAGATAAATGGCTATCATGATATAAGATGCACTAGTATGGATAGAAAATTACATTATGCTAGATAGTCGTATAATAGAGCGATGCGATATGCCGGTATGGATAACCATGCAATAGGGAAAGATATATACCAGTATGGATGACCATACGATAGGGCAATAAGATGGATAGGTTTTCTCGGCATGGGTGGCGATACACTAGATAGTCATGCAATTAGGAGATCCAAGATAGATTTGGTAAGTAGTAGATCTAGTAGTTTGGCATTAAAACCCATAGCAATGATAAGAGATATGCAACACAACTGTGAGATGGGTATATCGTCATAGCACCAAAGTTCCTAGATCTGAAGAAGAGCACATGAAGAAAAAGATAAAATAATAATTTGGGTCAACATGGAAGAAGGCTAAAGATGACAAAAAATATATCGTATCCAAGCACCTATTGAGTAACATGGGTCCTCTAAGAGAGCACAATAGATAAAGATAGTTAACCTCTCGTATCCAAGTAGATACAAAGTAACTTGGGTCCTTTGGGAGGGAAAAACATATAAAGAAAGTATGAGAGAACACACTCAATCACACACACATGAAAAAGATGGAGGGAAGAGATAAACACCCTAAAGGTCATCCCATAGGAGATCATCATCTTCCCAATCTAGATCATAGGGAGAAGGAGAACATGCTTGGAGAGGGAGAACATCAAGAGCTTCTTTGGGTTCCTCACTAGTAACGAGGGCAAGAGACGAAGCAACAACAATATTTGTGTCCATAGTCTAAGAGGAGGTAAGGATTAATGATTGCGTGAAGATTGTCGACAAGGTTAGGATGTCCTATAAGAAGCCAAACATGGAAGCCTCTATAGAGGAATCAGGTGACTCACTTGGAGAAGATGAAATCACAATAGGACTGCCAACCGTTGGAAGAGGGGTATTGACAAACATAGGAGAAGGTGGGGCCTTCTTAATTACACACACAGAAACAAGCAAACTAGAAGGCACTGAAATATGCATAGAAAAGGGTGAGGAACATACCTACAAGGTTTTTTTCCATGGAAATTGTGGAATGGGTTTGTGCTCAAGCTTGCATTTGGGTTGGACAGTGAAGTAGATCTCCTATCAACCATAACAAGATGAAGGAATCCCGGAAAACTTTGATCATGGAATGGTTTCAAAACAAGGGGACAGTCATTCAAGTTATCTTTCAATCATCACTACAAAATGGCATAGGAACTATGTTGATTAGTTTTTGGAAAAATGTTGGCTTAGAAGATTTAGCGTACAGAAAGATATCAAGAGCCTCATCAAGTTTTTCCTTACTAAATGCATAATCCTCATAAGAAAATCCATCATCATATGAATGAAAGTTTTACAAATAATGATTCGATATATTTGAAATAAAAAGTGCATATACAACCTAAAACACACAATGCATATACAATTTTTTTATTTTTTTGGAATTTAAATATTTTTTAAATGTAAATAAATAGGCAATAACTAGATCTAATTGAAAAAATTGTAAAATTAATTAAGGTTGGCTTCATGACAGACTCACCAAAATGTGTATGGTGTAATAAGAATCGGATAAACTAAGACCTTATCCCACTATCATTCACACATTGGAATACAAAAGAGCCTAAGGAGATGATTCACTTTGACTTTCTCTTATGAAAGAGAGAAAAGGAATTTCTATAGGATTTATATTCCTTTTCTTCTATGAAGAGGAGATGAGCCAAATGTAGACAAATGATAAACTAAGCTAGGGAGATGAACAAATGTGATGATATAAACTTAAATAATAGAGAAACATAGAACTAAAATTGAGATATAAACAATAGAATAGGAAATGAAATTCAGATGTGCACTTGCAACCAAAAAATGATCCGGATTGAACTAGACTAGGACACTAGGTGCTCTGGTCCTTTTGACTATATTGGCTTGAAACTTTAGAATCTGCAAACTGAGACCCTATGATGCAAAACTGCCAAAAGATACCCAGAAACATAGAGGAAGAGGGTATTGAGAAATTTGGTCTTGGCAAAAGGAATTGGGCACCCTAATACCAGAATACTAATACCTTCTAGATCTCAACATGTCCCTACAAATTTTATCTTTCCAAAAGTTTTTCTCTCTGTCGGATTTTTGTACCTCCATCTACAACTTGGAAATGGTGTTTGGGTGGCTATATAGGATTTTGCCTTAGTTAAGCCCCTTGTTTTGGTGATTTCCACCTCCACAAATAATCAATGTAATATTGAAAAGTGTGTGTGCCCTAGAATCTCATGTGTTTGTAAGATCGTAATGAGAGAATGCAAAAGTAGGATTATATTTTACACTTCAAGTAAAACCCTACATGAACATAATGTAAATGAGAATTCTTAAAATCACAAATGCAACAATGTATCTAAAGAAATAATGTAAATCTAAAAACAAGTGTTGTGAGTCTCACATAGAGATATGAAAATAACATGAAACCATACCAAACCCTAAAGGAGAGGTACAAGCCAATCAACAATCGGTGATCTCCTATTATTCTTAAATATCTCCTAATCTTGAATTGATGATGAAAACAATTGATGAAGTCTTGATGAATGTTTAATTTTTTATTGAAGACTTCACATAAACGGGCACTTTCACTTCAAAAGAGGCTCCTTCAAATGACAAAAGGAAAAAGGCTATATCTATGAAAATCTAACTTTCTTTTTTATCACATGCCAACCTATAATTGATATATTTTCACATAAATTTGGATTTAAACATTATAATACTGCCAAAACATGATCCCAAAATTCTGTGAGAAAAAAGTCGAGACCATGGTGAATCACCATGGTCTTGCTGACTTTTTTCCAAATTTTTAGGAATACAAGTATCATGATTACAAATTAAATTGCAACTCTATGTGACAATTCAAGGTGTTGAGATATACGAATTTGGGCCTTGAAAGTTTAAATAGGACCTAATTAGGTCTTGATGATTAATTGATTAAAAGATAAATTAAAAAGGGGCACGTTTAGGGTTAAGGGCCCAATTTTATAATGTGTGGAGTGATAAAAGAGGACTTTAGATTTAATTTAATTAATTAATTAAATTCTTAAAATTAATTTAAAACACAAAATGCAATACACTAAGGTAGGGGCTAACCTAAGTATGGAATTGTACCACCCAATTAAGGGTGTATAATTTTCGACACTACAAAAGGTAAGATTTTTCTCTTTGGAAATTAATATAGTGTTTTTCATTAGTCTAGGACAATATAATTTATTGCTTATAGTTTAAACCATAATTCTTATATTAGTATATACAATTGGCTATTTTTCATCCAATCAAATAGGTTGTTTTAGTGGCAAGATGTTCTGTGCTAACCCCATCATTCTTGGTTGAATGAAATTTTTGATAATTGTTATATAGTGGACACCATTATAAATAATATTGAAACATTGTTACAGTCATTTTTATTCATTAACATTAAATTTAAATTTCTTCATGGACATATTTATTTGTTGAATGAGATTTATTACTAAGCATCATTACTAACAAGTAGTTACAATCTTGGCAAAAAAATTTACTAATTTGTCTTGTTTTATATTGTTATATTGGTGAAACTGATCTTCATGTATATTGTTATTTGTTTAAAGTACATAACTAGTTTTGTTAACAATCTAGTTATATCTTTTAATAATAAAATGTGTTCAATTTAATATTCATAAATGTATATGGGGCACATATATAGAGTAAAATGACACTTAACATTACAAGATACATGGTAAGAATAAGAAAGTGTCATTAAAGACTATAATATCATCAAGGTCCATTTTCTTGCTTGGCCTAAAATCAAGTATCTCTAGGATCTTGCGTGTAGTGTCCACCCTTTGATTTGACTTATTTTGACTAGAGTTGACTTTTATATTATGCTTGATAGACTTATCTAGACTATATTTTGTTGATTTGGATGATGATTACTCATGTGCTTCAGTGACTTATGATTGATGTTAGACACTATTAGACTTATTCTATTTTGATTATCTATATGGATGTCGGTACTATCATGATTGATCATGTGATTTCATGATATATGTACTCGATGGATTTTATATCCTCATTATGTGATAGATTATTGATAGATTAGATTTATCATGGTTTTGATGATGATTATGATGATGCTAACCCTACTTCATGATTACATATGATGAGATGTTTATGAGATGTGTTTGACTTTTGTTTGATTGTCTTTGTGATATAGACGATTCCACATCACTCATTGCGAGCGGGATGTGTCGTCATGATTCTCTATCACTTGCTTGTTATATATTTGTATATGCATATGTGGTATTGTCATTTTGTGGTTGCAGGATTTTGCTAGTACTAGACATCGACTCCACCTGGCTTCACAAGTTTGAGCATGTCTTTAGTTCCAATGGATTATGTGGTTTGAAGATGGAATGAGTTCCCCTCACATACTCTAGGTTAATTTGTTCACCGTGAGTAGTCAGTGTCTTGGCGTAATTCACCATGTTAGTTAGTAAGCTTGGTTCCTTAGTATTGTGAGTTCAGTTTATGTTGGTTGATATAATTGTTTATGTTAGAGTAATTATGTGGCTCTTGAAGTGTAGTTTTATATTTGGTAATGTTTATCTTAATGGATTTAATTTATAAGTTTTGAATATTTAATTATTTGATATTTATTTTTATTTGATAATTAACATTTATTGATTTTATGATTATTTTAACATTTGACAAGCCTTATTGTTGTTTAATATTTATTTAATTGATTTAATATTTAATGGTGTTTGATTATTTAATTATTTATTTAATCTTCTATGGTTTGATATTTATTTGATATCATATATTTATTTGGTTCTTTAACTTATTTTATTAACTTTTGGTTTATTTAATTTTAATCCCCATTTGGATTATTTATTTACAACTTATATTTAATTAATAGTTTGACTTTTATTCCTAAGTTGGGTGTATGAACACATTAAAATTAAATAAAAAATAAAACATTCCCACTTAGTTGGATAAGTATAATTTATTTACTTTACCTACCCTTCACTCTCGTTGGTTAAATTCAAAATGGGTAAATAATTTATATTATATGGTAGGTTGGTAAAATATACTCTAAAATGGAATATTTTGATTGGCCAAGATTGAGGCTAAGGTTTTTGAATTATTGTTCCTTTTTTATATTTTCTTTGTTGTGAGGTTTTTCGGGTTGCTTGGCTCTTCTCTGGAAAATTTCTCCAGCAAGTTTTCTTCTTGGTTTTGGATTTCTTCTCTCTTGGTTTTGGCTAGAGCTTGGATTGGATTTGGTTTGGCTTGTGGGAGCTCTTCTTCAACTTCAATCCATCACTTCAGGTTGCAGGTTGGAGTTCTTCACTTTGCATTATACTTTCAATGGCTTCTGTGTGTATGCATTGTGTCTACAATGTTTTGGGTTTGGGTTAAAATATTATTTTATTCTATAATTTTATTATTGCTGAAGGTTACTATTTGGCAAGGAAACTTTATGTTATGAGATATTTTATATAGTTGTTGGGAGGTATATATATATATATATATATATATATATATATATATATAGGTTTTCCTGTGTATGGCATTTCACGGCTCTTTGAGAATTTGTTGTGAAGATATTTGATTAAATCTTGGTTTATAGTTTAAGATGTTTTATTATGTTTATACCCAAGTATTCCTTGTTTCTGGGCGTTTCTTTTCATATGTTTTTTGAGCCGTTTCGTTAAGTCTGGATTTTATTATTTTATCTAAAAGTTTTATGAGTTTTCTATAAGTCTTGTGCAAAAGCACTCTTTTTGCAAAAGTGTTGTCTTAATGTGCAGAAACGTTGTTTTGTGTTGCATTTGCGCTGCTCTACATAGCATAAGCATTGTCTCAAGATACATATGCACGATTCTAGAAACATAAGCGATGATATTTTTGACAGAAGTGTTCTTCTTCTTGACAAATGCATTGTTCTTCACAAAAGCGTTGTTCTTTTTATTAGAAGCAGTGTCCTGCGGGGCAAAAGTGCTAACCTATCTGTGTTTTGTATCTTCTCGGTTTTGGACATTTTTGAGATATTTTCTCGAATTGATTTTTGCACCAGAGGCTTTATTTGAGGTCTGTTAACATTTCTCATTTTTGGGTTTGATCGGTTTTGATGCATTTTGATGGTTTTGAATATATTTGTTTCTCTATGCATTGTGAATATTTTAGACTCTCTTCGATGTGGATAGGCCATGAATGATTGAGATGATTACTATGCTATTTTGGACCAGCAAGTGAGTTGGCCTTGCTGTGAAGTTATCTTTTATTTGATGGCTTGATATGCCTTAGTTTATTGCTAGACAAGAGGCTCATTTTTCTATATTGATGTTGTTTTAGCCTTGTTTATGTTTTTAAAGTATGTGTGGAAGTTGTTGGTTGAATTGAGTATTATTTTCATGTAATTATATTGGTAGAGCCTCTTGTGATTTATTGTTGGGCCATGTTAGAAGGAGTGGGCTTCCTTGTATGACCGGCGTCATGAGAGATAGGCTTGCATGAGGTTCCTTATAAGGACGCATGAAGTCTAGACCACCAAGGCGCATTGGATTTTTCTGTGATTTGTAAATAATTGATAACATAATAATTGATATATGCCTCATGAATTAGTCCTAGGGAGGATATTTTAGGATAAGCATGAGAAGGCCGTGAAGACGGTAAACTAATCTCCCTTATTCTCTCATAGGTTGAGATGGCTCCACATGTCCATCAGGCTAGTGCCTTGTGTTATTATGTTATGAGGATGGTATGTGATGACACCCCACTCCTACACGTGTTTCCCCTTTATGATTTATGATTATGCTTATTGGATGCATTTATGTCTTGATGCATTTTACGCCTATGGGAGTTCATTCTTGTGGTATATGTTATTTATTGCTTGAGAGTCCTTGTGTGGTTAGCCTCCTTAGTTATAGGTTCTAGCTTAGGTTTAGAGTATGTGTTGGGACCTTTTGTCATCTCCTAGAATGGGGGATGGTTGCTTTGGTTCCACATGGTCGGGAGGTTGGTGATTTTTAGCCATTGGGATGTTCTCGTGGATTCCTCTCGCGTGGATGTGGACTATTCTTCATGATGTACTATGGATGTGCCTTGTAGCAGATTTATGTAATGGATAAGATAGAATGTATGTAATGTAACATTCTTGTATATAGTATATGGATTCTTGTAGTAGTAAGAGCTATGCTCATGATGTATTTAATGTACTTGTATTTGTAAGATGAATTGTGGTAGGAAATTGGAATTTAGGGATGTTGTATTTGTACTACTATAGAGATGTGATCTTATGAGTCATGGAAATAAGTGGATTATAGTTGGAATATAATGGAATTGCATTATGGATTTATTGTATTATTTCGTGGTATGTTTAGAGGCTAGTTAGAATGTTAAATAGTCTTGAAAGAGGAATATTGGTAGATTAGTAAGTGAATATGTTAGAAGATGTTATTTGGATCTAGTAAATAGGAATGATTCACATAGATGCATTGATAAAAAGGAAATTATGCATATCATGAGGAACAAGTAATGTTGTAGGTTGCTTATCTCATGGTTAAAGAATTGGAATATGATGCATTAATGAAGGTGAAATATACCTGTCGTGTGTGTATTATATTATTGTAAAAATGAATTAAGTAATGATGTTAAAGTACTCTAGGGAAATATTATTGATGTTGTGTTATTTATGATTGTGTTATTTGATGAAATGAGCAATGATTTATGTTCATATTAGTTAATTGGTTAATGTTTGTGAATAGATGGATATGTTAATTAAGAAAAAATTATCTCCATTTGTATATTATTGTTTAGTTTCTTTAGGGTATTTTGTCGGGCATTACATTGCGAAACTCATGGTGATGATGTTCTACAATGATGATCTTGGATATTCATTACTCTTACTTCTCTTTCTTTCTTTTAAGGATTTGGATAATAAAGAAAGCTAAATTAATAATACATAATTTGATTGTTAATCCTATGATTATATCTTCATGATCATTTTGTTTAGATAATGTTCAATTTAATCTAAAAGTTGTTTACCATTGAGTAATTTATCAATTTAGGCTGGTAACATCGTCAATAAACAACATTATAGATAATATTGAATGGATGAGGATAGTGATTCAAGTCATTAAGGATTACTATGGATTCCTATAGATTAATCCTTATCTTGTGAGTTCATGTTGTTGATATGCTCTTTTAGAAATAATTTAATTTTAGTTTATTTAATAATGGTTATCATTATTATTAGTTTGTCTTGCTATATTATTGTTATTAGTTATGTTGATCTTTCTCCTATATAATTACTATCTTTAAATGCATACTTTTGAAATTAGTAGATCGCAAAACATGACAATATGGCTTGAGGTTTTTAAGTTAGGATGTAATAGCCAACCACATGATGTTTATAAGTGGTCTACACTTGTCAAGTATGTATCTTCAGTTTCTATTTTATAATCTTACATGTGTTCATAATGATATCATTTATTTGGTATCTTATAAATGCATTGACTAGTACTCTATCTTGAGTTGTTAGGATTCATGTCAAGTCATCAATTAAATCCAGGACTTTTTCCCTACTTCACCTTAGTGTGTGGGAGCTGACGAGAGAATTGTCTATGGTATGAGGCCCTAGAAAGGGTTGCATAACCACTTTTATAAATATATATGATTTTTGAGTCAAACTACGAAGTCTCAAAGCATTCACCTAGGCAAGGCAATCTACATTGAGCCCTCGAGACTTTAGGTCTAGCCCTTAGTTCTAGCTCTTTTGAGTTTGTTTGGTCTTGCCACTCCTTCCTAATGTTATGTATTTGTACTTGTGAGTTCAATGGTAGACTATTATACAATGGATCCAATTTACTAATAATTTGATTAATCTTGTTGGTCATGTATCTATCATTTGATAGATTTGATATTGTGCATCTAGTGATGTAGGCATCTATGCAAGAGCACGCAATAGGTCAAGCCAAGTACTGTATAGGGAAAACAAAATCAAGTATAAAGTGACAATTTTTTTAGTTGAGTGTTTATTTAAATTAGATTTAAGGTTATAGTGAGTATGAGTATAATCTCTTTTAATAATTACGTGGCATGTTGTTATTTAGAAAAAATGTTGCTACTTCTAAGTGATGTTCACTTAGGTAAGAAGTGGGAATTATAGTCGAATAGAGATGACTCTTATGATAAATAAAAAATAAGCTATCATGAATGTTGTAAAGAAAGAAACTTCTCACAAGTACAAGATAGAGATAAAGGGATTAATGAGTTTTGTAAATAAAATAAATGATGGAGATTAATATTATTGTAAAATAAAATAAAATGAGGTTATGTAGGGTATAATGGAGATGAGAATTATGAGGCTTATAGTTTAAATTTTTTATCTTTAATATTACCTCATTTAAACAAACGCATAAAACTAAATTTAAATAACTAAAAAATTTCTTTTCACTTAAATTAAAAATATAATATTTATTAAATATAATTTATTAATTATTTAGGCTTTTCTAGTTTTTTAATTTAATTTTATTCATAAAAGTTATTTTTTGTTTAAATGTTTTAATTTTAAAAGTCAATACAAAAAATCTAGCATGATTCTATTCTAGTAATATTTGATCATATTATATCTCTAAGATGAACTATAATGAATATTTATCCTATCATTATTATTTATTTTCATTATTTTTGATAAAAGAAAAAATAGGTTTTACAAGGACCCAAAACCACAAATTTACAAACCATTAAAATATTCAAATAAAGTCCACTAAAACATAAAATTTGCCTAATAGACAAAAAGATGGAAGTGACGAACAAAAAGATAGCAAAAAGATGAAGCAAGACTAACCAAACACAACTAAACTAAAGACTTAATAGTTTCAACAATTTTAGTTTTAAGGTTGTTCATCTCTTGAGTCACCTTCTTCAGATCCTGAATCTCCTAAATTGATGAATCCTCTTTTCTCTTCAGGTTGGTTCTTGTCCTCCTTAAGGAGCATGAATCATGTTTCTTAATTTTTTCCTTATCAGCTTCTAGATCCGCGAATAGAGTTCCCTACTGGGTTGTTTCCAAATCTACCAAGGTGCTCATAAAAGTGGTAGAATTCTTCACAATTTTGTGGCTTTTCTTCATGATAGTTTTCATTGTACCCTAGAATTTTGTCAATTTCCCCTTCTAGATACTTTACCATATTCTCATTTTCCTTCTTCATCTCATTCATGATCTCAATATCTCTTTGAAGGAGTTTAGCCATAAACATTTTCTCTTCTTCGGTCCGCACAACTCTAGTAGCATTTTGAGACGCCATTTTAGTAACTATTTCCTCTAGTTTGGTAGAAACTGACCTATTCCTAATGTTTAGGTCCTTTGTTTCATGATAGGCCCACTTAATAACCTTGAATAAATCCACAACACCATTTCTATCTATTTCTAGAATGTCATTAGGGAATTCCCGGTCTGGTTTGAAGTAGTGATCTTCTAGCTTGAGATCTCTAGAGAATCTTAGCCTATTATCTATGTCAGTGGTAGGGTAAGAGGTGAATGAGATATCAAAGGGATCATGGTGAGTATGGGAATCCTCTAAATAGGAGACCATATTATTCTTGGGAGGGACCTTCTCCTTAGTTTTAGCTTTTTGAGAAGAGCCAACAAGAGTTTTCACACAGGATGCTTTTTTGACCAAAGGCTTATTTTGAGGGGTTTTCTTAGATACATTATTAGAGGGAGGGGAGTCTTCCTCTTCCCAATCAATATCCCAATCATCATTACTTTCACACATACTAGAATAAGTATTGTATCCTTCCAAAGATAGGTCCAAAATAGGGTTGGAAGGGGTTAGCATGTTTTGAAAATGCTCATGAATTAACTAAATAAGGCCAACATGCAGGATATGATACTTCCTAGGGTTGCTATGATGTTTTTGGATACAATGTTTTAGAGAAAAAAATAGGTAAAAGGGGAAAGAAACCCTAACCTTGTATCAAAAATAGTTAAGGAGGGTAAAATGGTACCCATAGACTCTAGTAAATCTATCATCCACTGTAATGTACTCCATGATGACTTTGAGCACCTCCCTCCATAACATCTTAATCTTTGCAACATCAAAGTAACTATTTGATATTTTGAAAAGTACTTCCCTTTTCTCATCTAATTTCAATAATTTGATGATCGCTTCATCCTAAAACTTTTTGTCATGGTTCAATATTTTCACCCCCTTTGTAGAAAGCCTAGTAATTTTCCTTATAAAATTTTCGTCAATTTGAACCAACCTTGCAGAGAGCACAATTCCATTTGTCATCAAATTCTTGGAAAAATACTTAATAGTTTCTAGGTTAGCGCCATGGAGTTTTTCCAAGAAAGGACTCCACCCTCCCCTCTCAATTTGCCTCAAAACCTTCAAGTTTTTCTGATACTTTTCATAGTTTTTAGGCTTGAATCTCTCTCTACTTCTCCCATACTATCACAAACTTTCCTTCTGTTGATAGCCAAATACATTAGCCGAATAGAGTGCCCACAACGATACCAATGCACCTACAATAAGTGCTAGCCCTCACCATCTGTAAAAGTAATAAATGTGCCACCACCGTATCAAATAATAATACAATAGCCATTGTAATCCTCTTAATCATTATTAAAATTGGCAAGTTTCCCATGTAGAACATCATAGTTTAGTAAGTCTCTAACATCATCTTCTAGCTCATTATTGGCTTGCCACATGTGATGCCCATTAAGCTTGACCCCCTTATTGGCAAAATAATCGACCACCAAATTATCTTCCCTATATGCATGGGATATTATAACTTTTTTGAAGTTGGATAAAATAATTTTAGCTTCATCAATCCAACTTTTAATTGTCCATTAAGGGGAAGAGTTACCTAGTAGGCATTCAATAATGTTGTTTGAATCACCCTCGATCCACATGTTTTTGACATGTATTTTGATTTCTAGATCGATTACTTGGAAGGATCCTATGGCTTCGGCTATGTGATTGGTCTATGATCCCAAGGAGAGTTCCACAACTAAAATAATGTTTCCATTATGATCACTTCACACTCCCCCTCTCTCAGACATTGCTAGATTTCCCTTAGCTGCCCCATAATTTATTTTTAGTGTTAACTTTTCCCATATTACATTAAGGGTACAATAATTTTATAGTGGTAAGCCAAATAATAATTAAAAGTTAACCTCTATAGCCACTACTTCTTGCTACTTCAAATGAAATGACATACACACATCCACCAAATAGTATAAGACACCAAGGTGTCCCACATTGCAAAGTATGAATAAGGAATAAGTAAGACAATAAGTATTCAAAAATGTTAGAATTTTTTATAAAAGCAACAAATATACCAAGTACCTAATGTATGAACTAATGCAAATATAATTAAATAAAAATATCTTTAATATTCAGTCAATGGCATTTAACTAGAAAGAGAATTGTACAATAATATAGACCTCTTGGATTCATAAATCAAGGAGTTGTCATGACCATGAAGTAGGAGTTCATTTCCAAGTTATTCTTGATTAGGAAGGGAGTTAAATAAATTATAGTAAGACTAAGGTGATCTTGATAAAAAGAAGATGACACCTTACATACACTAATAAAACATTGTGGATGTAATATCAGTATTTTTTAATGTTTAAGTTGAGGATGACCAAATGCCATTATTAGCTACCTAGGAAAGAAAAATTAAATATTCATATAATCCTAAGTAAACTTAATAACTAGGTATAATATTATTCTTAAAAATGAATGTGATACCAAGTGAAGTTAAAAATTTTATATCAAAAATACCCCTTAGGTGTAGTTTGAAAGGAATTAGAAATGTTTTTTTAACAATGAGACCATTTTTAGGTACCTATTTTCAATTATACCTCTAAAAGAATGAGAGGTAAATGAGAAGAGAGAGATTAGGTAGCCTCTCAACATATGATGCCTCATGTTGTAATGGTTAAAACTCAAATTTGAATCTTGAAGAGGGTCAATACTAAATGGTGATCAACAATATTTCTTCCCTTAGGCATAAATGATTTTAAAGATTAATGCCTAAGATATTGTCATTAAGAAAATGAATATCCTAGATGAAACAAAAAATGCAAGTCTCAAGAAATTATGCAACATTCTCTATGTCAAATCTATGTATTTTCATGATGAGATTAGGAATCCTAGGCCTTGTTAAAGTAATGATTGGTCAAGACAAGGTGGAAAATAAATAAATAAAATTCTATGAAGAATTAGTGTACCAATGTGGATTCTCAATGCATTTCATTTAACGACAATGGCCATGAAAAAAGATGTCCTACTATGAAGAATTAATAGAATTAATTGGTGATGTAAATTACAATAATTTAGTGTTAGTAGAAGGTGGTATAGAATCATAATAGATGTAATGTGACTACATTTGTATCCTATAATATGTCTACATAATTAGATACTTGATTATGAACAAGTACCAAAGTTGTTGGAGATATTGAAATATTTGGCAAACAAAGTAATGTGCCATACTCATTAAGAGTTTACTTATTCTCAATACTACATTGTTTAAGAGATGGTCAAAATAGAGAACTTTATTTCTTTGTAAAATGATATAATTTCACTTACTAAGTAATAAGCATGAATAAATTATATTGGTATGGGAAGCCAATTCACATTTCACTCTCTAACACTATAATTTCTTTATGTTTCTCTAATATTATTTCTTTGCAATGCAAGTATACACTTGGAGATTGTTAGCATTAGGTGATACCTTCCTTGTAAACATTAATGTATATTTTAATTTAGTTATTTTAGTTGTTAAATAATATGTGTATGTTCAAAATGACAGAATTAGATAAATAATATGCCCATGTAAGGGTGGAGACATTTTAAGTATTTATTTATTTTGTAATGATATTATAATATAGTTGTTAAATGACATTCAATGTGTCATTTATATTAAAAATATCAATTAGCAAGGTAGTTGAGTGTCTTCCTTTTTGATTGTGGGGTGAATGGTGTAATTGGTTTCTCATAGTGGAAAAAATGGGAGTTACTTTTTCCTATTATGGACTCCTTGGTCAAATGTTATAGTGGAGTTAATTTTATTTATAGGTTGTGCATTTAAATGAGAGGCATTGGATTTTTTCATGTTGAATTGGGTGTCTAGTTTGGACCCATGGTTTTGACCACTTTTTGTTAAAACAATTTGTGGTTTCTAAATTTTTCATTCCTAGATATTAAAGAGATGAGACATAGATTTTTGTTATTTTGTAGGTTTGAGGAATGTTATGCTACTATAATATTGCCAGATTGAATGGAAGCTTTGATGTATTGATGTACTCATGTATTTGAGATTAATTCAAATTTGTGTTCCATCCAGAGTTGGTGTTATTTTCTAGAAGGATTATTCATGTATATCTAGTCTTATCTTTGTATTTCATTATTTTATTGTTGCTCTTGTTCTTCATTTCTTGATCTATGTTATTTTTTAATGGGATTTGACACTATTTTGAATATTTTCATTGTGTAGTTTACTTGGTTTCTCAATAGACCTTAAACATTTCGCACAAAATGCTTTTGAAATATTTTTGGCTTTTCTTGCAACAACTTGACATCATTTAGGGCAACTCACTTTCACAAGCCTTTAATAATCTACCAAGTGCAAAAGATCTAATTTTTTTTTATCTTGGAAGTTTTTTATCTTCACTTAGTTTGTAATTCTTTTTCCATTTTTCGATTTATATTTTAAAATATGTGTCCCCTACCTTGCTTTTAGTATAACTTTTTTTATTTCTTTATTTTAATTCTAAATAGCTTATATTTATTTTTCTTTGCATACAAACTAAAATAGAAAATTAATTAAAATATATTTTATTTTATTTTCTTCTAAATAGATTATATAATTTTTTACATATGCTTTCATGTAACTGTTCATTAATCCAAAGTTTAGTTACCAAATTTGGAAATCCAAAGCAGATGCTCAATCTCAGCTCTTGGCTTGGAGAGTGCTTCATATCAAGCTTCCCATTGGTACTCGTCTCAAGTTTGTTTCCCTTCTGCTTACTTGTCCTTTTTGTGCTAGTAAAGAATCCGTGAAACATGATTTTTGGTTTTGTGCCCATACTCGTAAGTTATGGCATTCATTGTTCATCTCTTTGCCTGCTTTGTTCCCTCATCCTTGGTCTTGGAAGACTGCTCTTCTTGGTGCCTCTACTTCATTGGATATCATATCCCACACATGTAGACAAGTGATCCTCAAATGTTTCTGGAAATTTTGTTGTCTTGCTGTTTTTTCTCGCACCATCCTCCCTCTCCAATTGGAAACTCATATGATATGTGTTACCTTGTCCCTTCATATTGTCAACTTGCAGCACTCTCAGCTAAAGGGTTTTTCTTCCAGCAAAGGACATGATCTTTTTCTACAGCTACAGGCAGTTATTGATGGCAAAAAAACATGATACAACAATTGGTTTGCAGATTAGTTTTGCTAACAGTCTTTGGACAGGCATGCAGATTGATTATGGATTTTCAGGTTGACATGAGGAAAGACTTTGGGACAGTTCTATTGTGTTGATAAACACTGTCCAACTTTTTAATTTTGAGCGTGTTGGTAATAATCCCTTGTTCATGAAAATTTAGAGCTTTGTCACCTTTGTTTTGCTGTTGTGTTGTTGTTATTACAGCTGCTTCATTGCAAACGTTCTTGTTTGTTCAATTGTAACCCCCTTATTTCAGCTGAAAAGGTTGTTGTTTCTAGGTGTGTGACTGTTTTCATCTCTGTATTTTGATTCTTAATCCAATAAAAAAAAAAAACCTATTCATTAATATTATTTTTTCATTATATGATATCATAATTGTTCATTAATATTTATTTTTTTCATTATATGATATCAAACCACACTTGAAACATAGGAAATCATCTTTATTTATTAAAAATGAAGAAATAAAATTTAATCATAAAATATATTACAAATTCAAACTGAAATACGAACTTTGAAACCAATCTTAATTTTTGAAATATTAAAGACATAATATGATATTCTCTCATGTTTCCATCAATTAAAATTAAGAATTTCAAAGAATCATTATGTAGTTATAATTTTTATATAAGGAAAAAAATATTTTATTTTCTCAAATCAATGTAACTCAAATGCTAGGGACATTACATGGCTAGATCCATTTTCTTCCACACAGAAAAGAGCACTTCACATATGATACCACTATAAGTGTAAGTTCCAATTTCATTATTCCAAAATTTCAATAATTTTCAGTGGAAAGCATATATCAATGGTAACAGTGTATCTGACTTCATAATAGTAAAGCAATATGGTTACTCAAAACATCACTTACTCCATAAATTTTACAATCTATGCGAACATACTGCCCTCCTAGAGTGTACTCAAAATGGGAAAATGGCATTAATTATGAAATTCTGACTTTTGCTGTAAACCTCACCCAACAGATCCGAATCAGAGCTACAATAAGTCTCACAAAAGTCACCTAACACCGGTAACGAAATCAACAGCCACAACGGCTAAGTTTTATTACTGTCCATACTTATATTGGTTGGCCAAATTCTAGTAAGATTAAGTTTCCAATGGATTCAATACGTGTCCAACAAAGAGGATAACTCCAGTTATATCTTCCTTTATCACAAACATGAAAGGGTGGTCAGCTATAAAGTCCTCGATTGGGTACATGCGTGCGCAACACAGCTTAATCTTGACTGCAGTCATAGCTGTTGCTTCAGTGCCTACCTCGTTAACCTCCACAAATGATTTGTGAAAAACATCCGAAATGTACAGATTCCCATCCACATAAAACTCAACCATGTCGTCGAAATCTGCATCTTCAGTAAAGGGCAGGACCAGTCCCATCGTTTTCAAGATTTCAGTTGCACTAACACTAGACGATATCTTGAAGCGAGGCAGCTGAAAAGAACATACCTCTACCTTACTTCCTTGGGAGAGATGGTGCTCAAGAAAATTAAGATCAACCTTTCTCTCTAGTTCAGGCAGACCATTGATATCGTTGGGCAGTATAACATACATGGAGAAGGACCGGTTGTCCTGTCCCTGCAAATAGGGAAGGCGTAGGATTTTGCACTCATTAAATATTTTAATAAACTGCTTCTTTTTAGTGGTCATCATGGGTACTTGTACACTCTCTCCATTAAGTAAATTGAAAGTACCATCTTTTGTTGCAGAGGGATCAAATTTTTTCAGCCATGTGCCCTTGAAATACAAGGCATTTGCCAAAATCAGCCTAGTAAATTCATCTACAGAATCAGGTGAAAGGAACTCGTCTATCTTCCCCTCGCTCTCATGTTCTGCCCATTTATTCACTGCCATTCTAACTTCATTTGCCTGATAAAAGTTAACAAAAAGGCAATAAATCAGGCACCTGCATCTTTCAAAAGAAAAGAAAATATATCCCATTCCTTTGAGGATTGATTGAAGGGCAAATTGTGTCAAAATAAAAGAAAAAACCAGAAGCTTTAAAAGATTATGAAACACCACTATATTAGTCGATTGTGGCGTATTAATGATGATTTATTTTGTCATTGTCTACAACGTAATTATATGCATAAATTCTAGGCTAATTATCCTAAGATATATTTCATCAAGGTTTAACAAGAGATGAAATGTTTATACC
Source organism: Cryptomeria japonica (assembly GCF_030272615.1). NCBI lineage: Eukaryota > Viridiplantae > Streptophyta > Pinopsida > Cupressales > Cupressaceae > Cryptomeria > Cryptomeria japonica. The sequence continues at coordinate 766,654,486 of NC_081407.1, read as the reverse complement.
GGAAACGGTGATAATTGATTATTATTTGAATGAGTTCTACATTATTCTTGTAACAATATTATGTACCTGGCAACATAACTTTTCATTGAATTTGGTGATTCAAAACCATTCAAACTCTAAAGGAGACTAAAATCACTTGAACTACATGTTAATAAATTCTAGGACTATCACACACTTCATTGTTTCACACACAAAGGAAAAGGAATGTACAGAAGTGAGGACCAAGGGAACATATATTCATAAAATTTACTGAGTTAGCTTCAGCATTATATCGATTCTTCACTAAATCTCTATAATTTTTCTTCAGAGTCATGGACTGCTCTACCCATACTCCATTCACAAAAGAGAGAAGGGGACCTCCTCTGGCACTTCCATCTATCAAAATTACATTGATAAGATGAGAAGAAAGTCCATGCAATTGATGGACATCTTTAGATTTGAGACAAGCGCAAAACTGGTCCAGTGTTGTGCCCTTTGCTCCACCTGCAGCCAAACTCAATGCCACAGATATGCTCAATGGAGAAAAAACAGAGTTCTTATCTGCACTTACTTCTAGTGCTTCCTTTAAAAAATCAATTCAAAACTCTGTTTGGCTATAAATTAAAGCATGGATATCCATTACTCGTCAAATGAATATATACTGAGTACAATATTTCAACAGTTTGATCCCTACTTCAAGAAATGTGCTCTTCTTTTTCCTCAACGGATAGAAAGCACAAAGATAGTGAGGATCTCGTCTTGAAATATGTTTCTGATGTGCTTAACTTTGTGATATATATAAGTGTACAGATTTCTTGTGATATTTTTAATTTTAAACAATTGCTGCGAACGAACCTAAAATCATTTGCTTAAAACCATAAGGTGTGAATGCGGTTGAGATTGCTTTGAGCCAACGCAAACCCAGCTAAAGCGCATGAAGAATATTTATGCGGTTAAGATTGCTTTAAGCCAACGCAAACCAAGTGAAAGCGCGTGGAGAATATTTATATTTTCGAAGTCAATTTTCCTTAAACAATGCACTTTGAATAAGTTATTTGTTTATATTTAATAAGTTTAGGTGATATTATTTTAAAAATTAAATTAATATTTTTTATTGTACGATCGTATTAAACATTGCGAGTATGAGATTTTATAAACGTGTATATGCTTGTTTGCTTCTTTTCCAACCCTTCTTTGTGACTTCTCTTATGACTTTCTTATTGATTATTGGTATTTTAAGGTAAACAATGGAGTTTATGGTCTAGTAATAACACAAATAAAACATTTTGAGTATTGGAGAATAATGTTTCATTTTTATTTTTTATTATGTTTATTTGTATTATTCACAATTAAAAAGAGAATAAGTTCTTTCAGAGATAAATCTCATCTTGGATGTTTGAAATCAAATGTGGGGTCAAGCGAAGATGGGTATGAATGCAGGAAAGGGCATTGGAACTCTAGACTCCAAGGAGGGTGAGGATGGTTTTGCCAATGGAGACCCCGAGCATGTATATGGCAGACCTAGTGTAGAAAACACTTTTGTTGTGGGTTTCTTTGATCTGATTGTTGGGGTGTAGGGGAGTCATGTTGTTGTTGGGTACCCTATTTCCCCTAGCACCTCTATCTAGAGACCTATGGTTGATAACTCTTTTTTCTCCAAGGTGGGGGTTTCACATGGCTCTACTATAGGGGAGGTTTCCATTGTTGGTTCCTCTTTTTGCACCCCTTGTTCTTCCTATGATGTGGGCAATGCTAAATGTTGTGTTTCTACCTCTATTTTGGGGGCTAATAGAGTTGACTATTTCAATGAACTTATTGTTCCTTAGGCTAACTCTTGGGGTGGTGAGGATGACTTTCTTCTAGGGGTCTCCCTTCAAAATGGACCAGAGTTAGCTTTTATGTCTTAAAGTTATGCAAAGGAGGAGAATGTATTGTTGTTACATGAGGAAGATCTTCCCTCTCCTTTTTCTTCTTCTAGTTTCTCCCCTTTTAATGGGGTTGAAGATGTTGATGACTTTCTTGAAGAAGAAGATGAATTTCTTCTAGATAACCTAAATGAAGCATGTTTGAAGTCTGGCAAGAAAGCAGTGAAGTTTGAAGAGGTACTCTTGAATGGCAGTAAGTTTTTGGGGTTGAGAAAAGGTTTCTCACGCTTGCTCTGGGTAATCTAGGAACCAACACAATTCTTGTTTCTATTGATCTACAAAATCCTTGTCCCTTAATTTTGGGTAGAAAAGAGTCTATTGTTGTTGATTTGTTATCTTTGTTTGTCTTGGCTTTCAAAGAATAATGCAAAGAGCCACATTAAGTATGGTTCTAGGGTTACTGTTTCTCATCTCAAGGAGGGAGATTTGGTTGTGTCCTCTCCCATAGTGTTGAAGAATGGTTCTAGGGTACCTAAAAATGTGCTAGATAGTCATTCTCTTGAGTTTGTGTCGACAAAAGAGGTGACTGCACCTTCTCCTCTTGCTGCAAATTATGTGGATTTTCCTTCAGTTTACTCAAAGCAAATGTTGGAAGATCAAATCCAAGTTTGTATACCTAATTCTAACTATGAAGATCTTGTTGTTCAATTTTCAAAGTCTCTTTATTGTGAGATCCTTTGGTTACCACCCCCACATTGATTTAATCATAAAATGGTTGCTTTAGAGTTGGAAATCTTTTGGTGGTGTTGAGGTAACATGAATTTTGAATGATTTTTTCCTTTTGTCCTTTTCTAACATGGAGGACTGCACTAGAATTATCTTAGATGGTCCTTACTTTCTAGGATAGAATGATCTACATCTACATAAATGACATCCTAATTTTGACCCTATGATGGATGTCCCCTCCAAATTTTCTATTTGGGTTCATCTACTTGGCCTACCCTTGTAATTTTAGAGTGAAAAGATCCTATTGTTTATACCCATCTCGTTCAAACATTTTGGTGCTATAAATAAAATTACCAAATCTAAGAACTAGCTAGCTTATGCTAGAATTTGTGTGCTTGTGAGGAGTGATGAAGTTGTCCCTACCTATATTTCCTTAGCCTTTAAATTTGGAGTTTGGGTATAGCAGATCAACTATAAACATTATCTAATAGTTTGACATCTTTGTCACAAAGTAGGGAACAATTTTTCTACTTGTTGGAGTAAGAAAACTCACAAAGTCTAGAAGGAAAAAGAACCAACCCCCAAGGTTCCATCTTCCCCAACTACTAAAAAGATTAAGAAGAATGAAAATATAAATGCCACTAATGATGATTGGAAGATAGATGCCTCGTTCAATACTTGGAGGGTTGATGATGGTGTTGCAAGTAACTCCTCTTATCTCAAGAAGCAAAGATGTGAAGAAGGAAACAACAAGAACTATTCTACAAAGAGCTTCAAGATGGATTCTCTATTCAATTTTGAAGGAAAATTGATGGAAATAGTATTACATATGTTCTTCCCTAGTCTTAAAAAAGTTCGGGCCAAGGGATCTTGATCCAGAGTCTTTGTAAGAACAAACTATAGTGAAGCATTTTTTTAAACCACCCTAATGGCGTGGCTAGCTATTTGAAGCTTTTCTCTGTTATTTTTTATCTAGTATTTTGTGTTGAGTTTGTTCATTTGTTTGTTGTTGTCTTGTTGTCCCTCCTCTATATTGTTCATTGTTGTCTTTCTTTGTTCTTGTGTTTAAGATTCTAGGCCCCTTCAAAACCATGTTTTTGTTGTTCATTTTCTATTATTGCTAGCTTGCTCTCTAAGCCTTTCTTTTGATTGTTGGTTTTTTATCTACAATAGCTTAGGGCCCTTCCCCACCTAACATAAGGAAAAACTATAAATTTTTCAAAATTGTATAATCAATATATTATTTTAATTAGGGCATATTGAAATTGAATGCCCTTTTTTTAAAAGAAATAAGATACTTAGATTGGGGATTATTCCAATCTTGTAGGAGGATAATAATGAATTATTTAATTTATTGGATGGATAAATGATCGGATGAAGTTTTCATTCAAAGGTCAAGTTGAGTGATGAGGAATGATAAAATTTCTTGTTTGAAGAATGTATTAGCTTTTGAGAAGATAATAATGAATTTTTTAATTTACTTAATAATTTTTTCAATGAGAAAGTTAGTAATTTGAAGACAAAGTTAACTGATGAGATAAAAATAAAAACTTAAATTAATTTCAAATGGATAATAAACTCTTACTTAATAATTTGTATCCTCTTCTTGATGAAGGATCATAGAGTGTGATTTGAAACATCAAATGAAAAATTTATGCATAGAGGTTAATCCATAAGTTCCCATATTTTCATTCTCAATTAAATGATAATTTTTTTAGTTATTTGAATAAAATATTAAAAAATATTTATAATGAATTTATAAATAATAATTGTGATGTGATAAATAATATAAATAAATGACTGATTAATGTGATAAATGATTATATAATTAATGTTGAATCATTAATTAATAGTTCATGAGTAATTTTTTTTTTAAAAAAGAATAATTTTGGTGTCTACAATAGGGTATAATTGAAATCACGCTTATGATAAAATTAAGCTATCATGAATATTGCGAAGAAAGAAATTTATTGCAAGGATGAGTTAGAGATAAAATCAAGGATAGAGATGAGTATTGAAAGGAAAATAAATTACGAAGATAAATATTAGTGTTAAATAAAATAAATGAGCTCATGTAGGGTAGAATGGGGATTAGAATTGTATCTCTTATGATTTGAATTTATTTTCATTAGAATAAGTGGGAAATTGTCACAATTTGTTATACATCCAAATTAAAAACCATCAACCAAAAAAAAACAAGAGCTTGGATATCAAACCCATCAACCACAACAATTTGAAAGTTTATAATTTGTTCATAAAACAAATAATATTAAAAAATTTAGAAACAATGACCTAGGGAAAACCAACACTAGAAAATAGCACATAGAAAGAACAAAGGAGACACTAAGAAATATAGTTCCATCCTTCCAATACCTTCTCCAGTTATACTTCCTAAGGGGATGAGGCAGTGGTCTTCTTTCCTTTCACTTGTCTATCCTCCACTCTTCTAAGATATTTCTTCTTTTCCTTTCACTTTATATTTTTGCCCATTATCACCAGCTCCCTAGCAGTCCTTTGCATTAGGTTTTTATTGATCCTCACCATGTTCTTTATTTCATTCTCAAGATGTTTATCCTAGTCACAATTTTTCACATTGAAGGTAGTTCTAGGGGGTCTTCAAACTCTCAAATTTGGCATTTAGGTCCTAAAATTCCATGACAAACACATGCCAACCTTGGGATTTTGTAGTACCACCATATGCATTTTTTTTCTTTTCATTATCATCCCCATAGAACTTCAAGTTGTTGTGTGCTTCAACTGCATCATTAAGGTAGGTCTTGGCCATGGGGGAATGAGAAAGGGAGTCCTCAGGGACCAAATTAAGGGTCTCATCATGAGTTTCTTCATTCTCTATGTGTCTACTCCATTAAAAGTGGAACCTTTTAAGTATTCACAAGTTTTATCCTAAAGTGTATTTTTCCCTAAAGCCTTAAAACTCTTAGGAGAATCCATAATTTTAGCCAACCTAGATGACCTTTGTTTACCTAAGGAAGTACTTATATCCTCCCTGTCAAGTTCACTATCATATATATCGATATTAGGGGAGGGGGACCGAGCACGGTTGTTTGATAGTGACCTAATCACATCTTTTCCTTTGCTGATTGCTATCTTAGGGCTTTAGCTACGACAGTTACCAACAAGTTTCTTACCCTTATTAAGTTTCAGTTTAGAACTTCAAGTTGTTGTGTGCTTCAACTACATCATTAAGGTAGGTCTTGGCCATGGGGGAACAAGAAAGGGAGTCATCAAGCACCAAATTAAGGGTATCATCATGAGTTTCTTCATTGTCTATGTTTCTTCTCCATTAAAAGTGGAACCTTCTAGGTATTCACAAGTTTTATCCTAAAGTGTATTTTCTCCTAAAGCCTTAAAGTGTATTTTCCCCTAAAGCCTTAAAAATCTTAGGAGAATCCATAATTTTAGCCAACCTAGATGACCTTTGTTTACCTAAGGAAGTGCTTATATCCTCCCTGTCAAGTTCACTATCATATATATAAGTATAGGGGAGGGGGGCCGAGAAAAGTTGTTTGATAGTGACCTAATCACATCTTTTCCTTTGCTGATTGCTATCTTAGGGCTTTAGCTACAAGGGTTACCAACAAGTTTCTTACCACACCCTAGATTAGGTTTTTTCCTCTCTAGAGAAAAGAGAAAAGACTTACATAAAGAATTAGCATAGGAAGAAGAAGGGGCTTCATCTGTAAAGGAAATTTTCCTCTTGGAGCTTCTAGGAGAATTACGCAGAGGAATGGGATTGAGAGTGGGGGTTTTCTCTAGGTAGTAATTGTAAATAGAATAAATTAAGCTTTGGTGTAAAGCTAGGTAAACCTCTTTAGAAGCATACTTGTCCATGGAAGAAAATAAATAAATAACAAGCTTATTACATCTGAAGTGATTAGGGAGGGGAAAATGGAACCCATGTACTCTTGTGAATCTTTCTGCTAGAATGAAGTACTTTATCATGTGGTAACTACTGGCTCCCCATGGTGGCATAATATATTCTCTCCTAGATCCATTTTGGTGTCTTGTTAGCCTCTGACCATCCTCCAAAAACATAGAAATGTACTCTTCATAAGACTATTTCTCACTAATGTGAGGGACTTTTTTCCATCACACTTCAACTAAACCACTTGAGAAATTAGGTACTCTAACACCTCCATTCTAACACTACCCATCATAACTCTCCAAATTTTCCTACTATTCATAAACTAAGATGAGAGGTCCTCCTCACTAGCCTTCATAATTCTAAAAAATAGAGTAATTACTCCCCTATTGTAGATTTGCAAAAATAGGGTATTATTTTTAAGGGAGACATACAAAGTGGATTTGATGTAGAGACATTGGCCCCCCATGACTATAACTTTCTCACATCTAAGAAAAGAGAACAATAAGCTTTCATGACCCACAAATATCAAATAGAAAAAAAAAAATTTAAGATATTTTTGTAAAAGAATTGGTATTTAATAGAAAATCCATCCAAATTCTTTTTCATTCATCCCATGTAAGAGCTATAAATCATAATCAATTATTATTTTTTGATCCCTTGTAGCCGCAAACCCCTTTAGGCAGAAATAATTTAAATTGTTTTGATTGATTAAAGTGGGATAGACTTGAAACTTTACATAACCATGCTACAAGAACACACGAGGGAGGAACTCACAAGAAACAAGACCACCAAGGCCAATAATATTGAAAAAGAAGACCTTTTTGAATGATATTTTTGACCAAAGAATCTAATAAGTGGGAACAAGGGTTTTGAACCCTAAAATCACATAATTAGAAAAACAAGGTTTAGGATAGAACCCTAAACCATTTTATAGATAAAAAACCCTATATTGGAAATAAACTAGCCAAGGAAACAAGAAACTAACAATGGATTTTGAGAGGCTTCTTGCAATCTATTATGAGAGGACCACCTTAAAGAGAGACAATCTCAGTGAAAGAGAGAGACAAAAAAGATTTCGAGACAACCAAAAACCTTGTGATAATTGAATCACCTAGCTATTCTAGAAAGACACTTAACAACATGTTTAAAGAATGGAGTAGCGCAAAAACTATAAAGGGTTTGGTAAGGTATCCCTAAAACCTTTTCTAAAGAAAACCCCTTCACCCTAAATGTCATTGACCACTTCCATAGATCCTTTTTATACTAGTGTTACTAAAAAGAACAAACCCTGGAGAATTCTTTAGAGCCCTACATCTTAGAGAAATCCTTCCCCACCTCCAAAGTTGGGACCCTCGGGGACAAGATGAGGGGAGAGAGAGAGACAAAAACTAAAATTTCAAAAGAAAACAACACTCACTAATGGAAGCCAAAAATTACTATAGTAACAAGTACTTTAGAAGAAGAGTCCTCTCTGGTTAATTGCTCACATAGTAACTAGCCCTCACCATGCATCTGAAGCCATTTGAAAGTTGATAGCAAATGTATAACTCCCAAATGGATGTCAACACCCATAAAAAAGAATGAAACCACATCAACCCTCAAGCCCATACCATCAAAAGAAAGTACAAGGGTTGAAACCCCAATGCCTCGAGGGAAACATATGCTAGATAAATTCCCTTTACCTCAACAAACACAAGGTAGAGGCAAAAAGATCTCCAACCTACATTCTAAAAACCCATCCAATAATTTAAAGACATCAAATTAGTCTTAACAACACTTTGAATCACAACCCTCCAAACCCTATAATTCTCACACAAGAATAGGGCATAATCAAGTCCCCAAGAAACAAGTTGAGAGAAAGAGGTAGGGGAGATACTATGCAAAACATGAGAGAGATTCACCACAAAGGCTCTACAAAACCATAAGATACAACTACCACAAAGAAACTCAACTCCACCAATGACTTTGTAGATGAAAACAAAATTCACCCAAGATAGAAGGGGGAGGAAAGGAGACAACTCCTAATCCACAACAAGGGAGCTAGAGAACGAAAGAGCCCTGTTGCAACTCCCATAGAAATGAAAGGCTAGCACAAAGTGAAGTCAGTCCAAAGGGACACAATCACTGGAGGGTGGGGCTCATTAATCCAAATGGACTACGAAACCCAAGAAGAAACTAAGCTCAAGCAAAACCATGAAACAAGAACCCCCAAATTGGCCAAAAACCAAGGTCAGGACAAAGGATTTGAAAAGTCAACCAAAAGGGGAAAAAAATCTCCCATGAATAGTTTGAGAGAAGAAAAGTCGAGCTAGAGAAGGAATCTCTAGAAGGCCCAACGCCAATAAACTCTAGGGAGAAAACTAGGGGAAAAAAACCCTTAAATAGCAAATAAATAGACCCAAAACCATCTGGGTCACCATCTCCATTGCCACCCTCCTCCTCAAAACTCTCCAAAACCCTATATTTCCCTGCTCCTCCGATCTTGCACTCCATCCACCACATATAATAATAATTTAAATTATTGATTTTCACTATCAATTCATTTAAAAACTGCATACAACTAAATTTGACTATAAAATTATTTTGCTTTGACTTAAGTCAAAAATATGATTTATTAATTAATTAAGCTTTACCAGTTTTTTGGTTCAATTCTATTGATAAAATTTCTTGATCTTCTCATTTATTTGATTTCATTTTAAACAACAATACAAAATAATCTATCAAGAATCTATTCTATATTGGCATATTATATACTATTCTACACATTTATGTAGACAGTTACAATTATGAAGTTTATGTAGTTTTCCTAACTACAATCATCCACTATATATTTTATTGTGCATTTATTTAATAATTACTATCACATATTTATCATTTTGTTCTTTCATATGGTATTAGGGCTATACCTTATTTTATGTTAGTTTAATAGACAAGAGTAAGGAAAACATCAAGACATAGCATAGGGTTGCAAGCATGTTTAGCGAAGTAGTGAGTGCTTGTACAATGATGCAATATATTGACTTCAAAAGCCATGTAATTTCCTATTCCTATATGAATATTGGTTAGGGACTTGCAGCATAGTAATATGACCTCGGACGTATGTGTGTAGAACATGGAGATTGATGAATAGTGATAAAGAATTGTGAAAATGAGAAAGGGACATATGAAGCATTTGCCTTCAAACCTAGGTTTGTGAGTATGGAGAAAAAAGGCCAATCTCCATCGCAATACTTAAATGATAATGAAATCTTAGAATAGATGGAACCTAATATAGAAACCTCAAGGGACATGAGATAGAAAGACTTAGAGCTACGAGATAGATGAAGGTGCATGAAATAAAAGTTATGCATATTTTGAATTAAAGAAGGAAAATATAGTAATTTATTTATGCCTCTTTCCATTGGAGTGGTAAGTTTGATTTGAATGAGTAGTGATAAATTTAAAATATCAAAGATGTGCAACTTACAATGATTATAGTTTCCTACACTTGAGCATTACAATTATCTAAATGAAGGGAATTGGCTGAAATTTTGTATTTTTGAGTGATTATTGTGAGATTTGTTTCCTTGTATGTGGTTAAAATATTAATTGCCAATGGATTGTAATAATAATGAGGTGGAAAGGGCATACATGTGATTCAACTAAAGAAGATTGATATTATTTTATATTTTGTAAAATGGAGATTTCATTCGATAGGCATTCTGGATTCAATTTTCATTCTTGGGAATGAAAATTGAAATGCAAATGCTAATTAAAAATTTATTGGGAACAATATGAAAAGGAAAAAGCGCTTATAAATGCAAATAAGTTATTGGATAGGAATAGTAGAGATTATATATCAAAGACTGTTATTGGTCTAATGAAAATATCATAATTCAATTTTAGATAAGAAATACACATAGATTATCTCCATGAAAATTTCATTGAAAAAGTGTCAGTCATTGAAAATAATTGCTAGTAAATAGGGTTTTCTACTTTTTAAAAGTTTGGATCTCTTTTTATTAGTCTACACTTTATAAATTTATAGTCCTTCTCTGCTAGGTCTAAAATTTTATCTCAAGCCTTTCATGAGACTTCAAGGAAAGGAGATTCATAATAAAGGTATAACATTTCAATAATGTGTTTCCTTAAGGTTTTTAGTCTCTTCCATGTAGGGGTAAGATCTCTTCTTTAACATTATTGTTGTAGGGTTAATTTGAACCTAGGATTATAAAAAATAGCAATTATAAACTCTCAACATTCCTTTGCATGTACTCTTGGCTTGAGATAGAAAATAACAATATTTAAAAAGGGAAATCTTTTACACATGATAAACTAGTAAATGGTTTTGATCCCTTGACATTGCATCCTATCCTATGGTTGTTATCTTACATGATATTTATAGTAGCGGAGGGCCCCCACCCACTTTGGTTGGGGCTGATTAATGGCAAAGGTATCTCGCCTTGCCATGAATTCTAGTTTTTCTTAAGAATGGTATTTAGTAGATAGATAGATTGGTTGATATCCACTTGAAGTCACTTGATTCTCCAGCAAACAATAGTAGGAAGCGCTGATCAAACCACTAGTTCATCTTCATCTGATGGAAGGGACTTTAGCTTCGATCTTGATTATCTCTAATAGGATTAATGACACCCTAACGGTCAGTTTCAAAATTTCCTATAGGAAATTTTCTGCTATATTAATCAAATATTAGATATAAGAACTTACATTTCTCATTTTAGTTGATTCCGTTATTTACAAACACAAATGAAGAAGAAAATCTATAAATATCTAAAAATATACATGTTTGAAGGTGAATTACTAGATAAATAGCTTTCAAGATTACAAATGAACACGAATATTGTGATGATCAAACCCCTTTCTATCCCCCTTCTACGAAAAAAAAAAGACATCAAATATTCAATGATAATTCCACATCCAAAAGATAATGTAATATATAAAAGTCTAAGTCTTAACTTTGGAAATAGATTTCAATTTACTTAGTACAAATATCATATTGAACCTAGAAAAATTCACTCTAAGACACATAATCCTTATCATTTCATGAATAACAACTCTATAAATATAAATGACCTTCAATATTTAGAATTTATACGGATTGCCAAAAAACAAAATCACTTATAGAGATAATATATTTCTTAGGTATTCTTAGGTATTCTTAGTTGTTTCATATGTACCAAGATAATACCAAGAATGAGCTACCATTCTTAGACATTTGGCCAAATATAGGTAGTAAACAAGTGGGTCAAAATTTATCATCAAAACCATCTATAGTCAACAATCAACTTAGATCAAATGGTTGCATCTTAGAGAATATTGCTACAATAATTCTCACCACATATTAATTGATATTTCTCTTTCCAAATAATTATATGGATATGATGCTTCAATATTTAGCATGTTAAAAAATAACTTATAGTAAGCTACAAATGAAGAAAAAGATATATCTATATAAGAAGAATATAGAGAGGATATTTGAGGTGGGTGACATGGTATCTTCGAGTTTTCAACCATATATAAAATTTTCCATAAAGAATAGTTGATACTAAGAGATCAAACACAAGTTTTATGGACCCTACAAGATAAGAAGAAAGGTGGGAGAAGTTGTTTATGAGGTGGAGCTTCTTGCATATAGAATAATCTATTACATGTCTTCCATGTTTCATGCTTGGAAAAATCTCTTAGTTGTATATTAGTCCTTTAATCAATTTTATTATATTAAATGAAAGGAGACTAATCTTTATTTTTCTATCTATGATTGATACCAGATTAATAGCATGATAAATAGAAGAATAACTTAATATCTTATAACATGGAAGAGTCTATCAATAGAATAAGGTACCTATGAAGGACCTCAAACTTAGGAGTATCTCAATTCACATTTCTTTAAAGGAAATCAAGGTTGGTGATGAGGAACTTGTGATGCCCTAAACAAGTTCAATTTTCAATTTAAATTTTTTTAGCTTATTATCTATATCTTTTGATGAGCTAAGGTAATACAATTAAGAAATATTCTTTTTTTTAATCAATAATGGACACTTTTTAAGGTGCTAAAACACTATTTTTGTTCAAATCTGCGAGCACACTAGCCCAAAGAAAGTATCAAGCATGCAAACCTAGTGGCCCAATGGGGATTCTTGGTGGCAGTTTCACCAAGCAAGTGTTTTAACTGTTGTACTGCATTGGTCACCCCCAAATATTCTTTTATTTTAACTAGCCCTATTTTAATATATATTTTTATTAGAGAGTAGCCTTTTGAAAAAATAAATAATATTTAAACTGGTATTGGAGTTTTTCATGATGCAAATTTCTCCATTCAAGTCTTTTTTAAGATGTTTCCATACTATTTTCCATTTTTATTTTGAGAAGGTGGAAACTTTAATGAAAATTCTAAATTATTTCTATCTTATTATAGCATTGAACTTCTTAGGTACCCATACCTATGGTTTTTCTAGATATATTTTGGGTTAGAGATTTCTAGGAGATGTTTTCCTTTTTTATCTTCTTAAATTTACATTGTATGAAAATCTCTATGTATAATAATTTTTTATGAAAAAATAGATAGAGGATTCTAGATTTTGGATGAAAATAGTCTATTAGTTCTAATGCTTATAGATGAAACCCATTTGATTCTAGTGATAATTCTCACTTAGAGAGTGCAATAGAACTTCATATGAATGTGCAAAACAACTAGAGTTAATGCAGTATTCTATGTAGGTGTGAGTTTTATCATATTTATTTTCAAGATTATTATATAAGCATTTGATATTGTGTGCACAAGTTGCAATTACTTTGAACACCTTAGTGCAATTTTTTTTAAGCATCTTTTTTGGGGGGGGGCTGAAATCGAATGATATAATAATGAGATTTATAATGTGTAAATTATTATTATTTTCCAACAATTATAATATTCATTATATATTTTATTTTTATATTTGTATAGGTATCATGGCTATTGTGGCAACCTATTATCCTATAATAATTACTTTCATATGATTTATAGAAGTTACAACATTTTTTATATGATTCAGTATTTATGGAATTAATTTGGAAACTTTCATAGATCTAATTTTGCTCATAAAATTATTATTTAACTCATTTCATGTAGTTGGTTTGATGAATAAAAGATAAAAAAGAGTACATGTCTATCAAATTTATTTTGTAAATAAGTAATTTTATTTGTGATTCTTTTAATTGTTAGTGTTGAGTGCAAGATAGTGAGGATCAATTGCAACATCTAAATTACTATATCTTTAGCAAAGAATGTAATACACCATACTCATGCAAACTTTGTAGGTTCTCAATACTACTATGTTTAAGAGATTGTCTAAATAGAGAAGGTGTTTTTCTATGGAGAATTTTATGTAATGACCATTAAAAGATTATATTGGTGTAGGAAAGCAATACAAATTTAACTCTCTATTGTTAAAAATTGTTTATGATTATCAATTATTTTTTTGTATTGTGAATATAAATTGATATATTATTAGGATTAGGTGAATTATTTTCCTTGGAAGTATTAATGTATAATTTCAACTTAATTTTTTTTCGAATAAATTATTCATATATCTTTAAAATCAAGGAATTAAACAAATATATCTTCAAATTTATGAAATGAGAAAAATAGGGTGACCATGTGAAAATGGAGAAATTTTCAATCAATTATTTATTCTCTAATTATATAATTATATTGTTGTAAGATGACATTGAATGTATCATTTATATTAAAAATTTAAATTAGTGAGGTAGTGGAGTGTCTTCACTTTAAGTAGGGGTTGAATGGTGTCATTCGTTGCTCACGGTGGACAAATTGGGAGCTACCTTTTTCCATTATGGCTTGGTCAAATGTTCTATTGGATGAAATACATTTTATTTATGGGTGGTCCATTTAAATGTGGGGAATGAGATAGATTAAAGGTTATAGGTAGGGATTTTTTATTTTTATTTTTAAAGATGAGTTCACTTTTGTATATCTAATGTTATCTTTGAATTGCATTATTTTATTGTTGCTCTTGTTATTCTATTATATGATTTATACTTTTTTTCTTTATAGGATTTTACACAATAGTGAATATTTTCATTGTGTTGTTTACTTGGTTTCTCAATAGACCTCAAGCATTTTTGCACAAAATACCTTTGAAATATTTTAGGTTTTTTTTGCAACCTCTTGACATCATTATAACCAATTCACTTTCAAAAGCCTTAAAATTACCACTTGTGCACAAGATCAATTTTTATCTTTCAAATAATATATGTTAACATAGTTTCTTATTTTTTTTCCTTTTCCCAATTTCTATTTTTTAAAATGTCTCTTATCTTCTCTTAGTATCAATTTTTTTATTTCTCTATTTTAATTCTAAATAACTTATATTTATTTTTAATTTACATATAAATTTCAATAGAAAATCAATCAAAAGATATTTTATTATCTTTTATTCCAAATAATTTAAATAATTTTTCACATATACTTAAATGTAATTGCCTGTTAATATCTTTTTTTAACATATGGTATTAAACTATATTTCAAAATATAAAAAACCAACTTCATTTAATAAATTAAAAAAATTATAAAATTATAAATAACTAGCAGATGCACATTTTCTATTGCATGCAACGGAGAGTTGATAGGACACCTATGTGTGGAATAGGAAGACAATATATAGACGAGATTGCAACACATGATAAAAGCAGGAAAGCCCAGATCGACATCATGTAACTGGTTTTTGAAGCTGATAAATGGAAAATATATAAAGTCAAGTGAGTTGGAACATACAAGAAGATAAACTCGATATACAAGAAATTAATATGTTGTTGTTTTTTTATGCAATGTGAAGTGTACAAACATACATGGCGAAATTGTAAAAGAGTTTTTATTGGTCATAATCAAAGAGACACTGTCAATATATAGACGAGATTGCAACACACGATAAAAGTAGGAAAGCCCAGATCGACATCATGTAACTAGTTTTTGAAGCTGATAAATGGAAAATATATATAAGTAGGTGAGTTGGAACATACAAGAAGATAAACTCGATATACAAGAAATTAATATGGTGTTGGTTTTTTTATGCAATATGAAGTGTACAAACATACATGGCAAAACTGTAAAAGAGTTTTTATTGGTCATAATCAAAGAGAGACACTGTCAAAAGTAATCATTTTTTTTTTAGCAATGAGAGAGAAGGAAATTCTGAGCTATGTAAATTGGTGCATCAGATCGCTAGCAAGCTGAAAGAAGATAGAAAATATGTAATTAAGAGAAAATTAAGCTAATATGGAAATGCACTAAAAAAGAACTTGAAGTATATGATTATACAAATATATGATTATGCAATAAATTTCAACAAATATGATGGCATATAAATGTACCCTAAGAATGGCTTTATTGTTAATTAATCACTGTTAACTCAGATTTTCTGTTGAGTATTTGATTATTTAAATATTTGTCAATCCAAATAAGAAAAAGTGCAATCAAGTAAGAGATTAGTAGAAGAATACAAAAAGGTGGGTGTAGCGTAGCACCTGTATGATATCAGGTCAAGGTACCAGACGAAGAGGGTGCAGTCTATAATCCTATACTGTTATAATTCGAATAAGAAGAAGACTTCCCTAATGACAACCAAAAGAGATTAATTTCTTGTGCCTATCTAAATATATTTTGTAATCATCAAATAGATAAAATTGAAATGGGAGATTTTTTAATAGTTCTCATATTGAGATGGTAGGTGCTAGGATCTACCTTAATTGGTGCCCCAACCATTTGAGGGGATAAAAATAATCATTCAAAGAGTTGAAAGAAGAGTTGTTGCAAGACTAAGGGAATGGGTAATGTTTTGGTAACATACAATAAAAAGATTTTGAATTTTATGAAAACAAAATATACAATAACAATTAGCATTAACAAAACATTTTTAAAAAATGAACACAAATATCAATTGTTAATTGCAATTATTGTATATTTATTGACAAAATAACATTGATAAAAAATGTAGAACACTAAAAAGTATCATCCACAATTAGATGGTTTCTGAATAGGTATGCACTACAGTTGCACAACTCACGGTTAGATTTGTTAGTCTTCAAAATTTATATGTTGTTGAAAATGGATGAACAGTGTGATCTACAAAGAGATTTGTTAAATTGACATAATATCATTTAACAATCCAAAAGCGGGATGTTCACAAGTGAATTTATATATAGCATTCATTATTATGCAGTTTTTTATAGGCAATGTGATATCAGAACTTCCAATATTTGGAAAAAGTAATTAGTCATCAAGATCTAGTAGCATATGGTTGAACATTTAAGCAAAACATATCTAGAGGGTCTTATATTTTGGCATATATATAAGCAATCATAAATAAATATCATATTTCTAAATTGTATGCATATTAATGAATAGTGAGCACTCATAAACAAGATTTGGGCAACAAAAAATGAAGAATTGTCCTTCAACAGCAATGGTTTTTAATGAGATCTTCAAACTACAGCTCCAACATCAGTGGGATTTTGTATGTATATATTTCATAAAGGCTGAGATTTAGTGGCTTACTGTCACCAATACTTCTACTATATCTTAAAATCTAATTCATTGTTGAGAAGATAGCAGCCAAATTTCAAGTATGTACATCTTCCCTGCTTAATATAGATTTAGATGATATGCATAGAAAGTATCAATACACAATAGATTTATAAGAACATGGTTTGCTCTTGGTGATGGTAATCACTTGATGGATTTATTGGAAAAAATTTCAAACAGTACAATTGTTATTGATTGCTAGTAGACTACAAAAATCTGAATGTAATAACTTGTTTGTCTATATCAAAGCGTGTAATGTCTATTTGGAATGCATAAGCCAAGCAATGCTGAGAATTCCAAAGAATTATCCATTGTAAATGGACAGATTTGGCAATCTATTTGTTTGAAAAATGTTTTGGGTTATAAGCATCTCAATTTCTTTGAAAAATGGTGTTGGTTAGACTTTTTTTTTAAGAAATCTTGGTTGTGGTTTGATTGTGAGAATGATGACTTTCAATGAGTGTGAGGCCAACACATTCTCTAGAACCCAACAAATACAATTTGCTTGAATATTTTGGAAATTGTGATTCAGAATGCTAATGAATAGTTGGGTTTGGTAACATTGGAATCCTTTCGCCGAATTGTTGATCTGTTATCTAAATCTCAATGAATAGTTTCATCAACGTAAATTTCATTCCTTATCTACCAAATTGGGTGTCAACTGAAAAGCTTTGTTATGCTTCAGCCAATCACTCAATACAATGCTAAAGTCTGAAAATGTAAAAGGAGCCCATAGCGTGAAAACTTGTGAAGGAAACATAAGTTATTGTTCAGGTTAGAAGAAATTAGTGACAAATGTGTGGAAAGGCAAGAAAGAAAATATAGTTTGAAATAGAAACAAACCAAAGAAATATAGCTACGTAGCACGGAAAGATGATCTCCAATGTGGAGGGGAGAAATATAGAAAGTCATGACGGAGGTAAAATAAAAACAGTGCTGGTAAAAAAAATAGTGAAAGAGAGAAGCATATTAGACAATCCTTAATTAATAAGGGTTTGGTACCCCCTTAAAATAAGGGGTTTTCCATCATTACATGTTATCTAGAAGTGATCTCTAAGAGTACTATTGGTGATACTTGACAAATCCTAAACATACACAACAACATTTAGCAAAGCCTTAAAAAGCACAATTTTGCATGATGATAGAGATTGTAAAGCTGTGCAACTATAATATAATTATCATGGGTCTTTGTGTGAGGAAATAATCACAATTGGTTCTCAAATTGAAACACAAAATGTCCACACAAGGTTTTCTACAAGATAGGATTCTATTTGCATCTTTGTTGATAAATTTTTCTTTCGAGGAATTTCTTGTATACAATAACAAATAAAAATAAAAAACTAAATAACTAATTCAACATTACCAAAATTTACAAAAGAAAATAAAAACAAATGCACAAAGAAAACGGTATAATGAATTTGTTAAGATAAGTTAAAAAGCACCTATAGGAGACATGGAGATGTTAACAAATTGGGAATTATTGATGTGGGTGTGGAATATTTGGGTGAAACTCTAACGAGCAATTGCCTTTAAATGATTTCATACTTTTTAAATTTGACAAAGGCATGGGGATTTTATGTAGGATTAATGAACAAGTTAGGTACGTGTATTCTTTGTTGTTGTGCATCTATTTTTGGTTGTAGGGTTTAGGTGAAAATAGAATTACCTAAAACCTATCATATATTTTGATGTCATATATTTCATTTATATTATTATTATTTTGTTTTTAATATATTTTATTTATATTATATTTAATATAAAATGAATAAACATAAATATTAAATATTGAGATATAATATATCTTTATATATTAATATAATATAAAATTGAACATTTAATATATTTAATTTTATATATTAAATTTTAAATTATATTATACAATTCATAAATAACTATATATTCTCCATTTAATTATGTATTATAATTTAAATTATATTTTTTCTATACTTTATAGTATAATTAACTGTGTACACTTATAATTCAAAATTCAAAAGTGCATAAAGTTTATTATAATATAACCTTTATATACTTTAAAGTTTATTCACTTTTGAATTATAATAAACTTTGTTTCACCTTGAAGTGAAAGCTTATTCATTTATTAAATTTATTCACTTTTAAATTATAATAAATTTTATTAGTGAAACTTTATTCACTTTTGAACTATAAGTAATAGTTTTTAAATTTGGAATCATAATATTAAGTATATAAAAGCTATATTATAATAAACTTTATACACTTTTGAAGTGTATAAATTATAAGTGCATAAAGTTTTATTATTTATATCTATATTATTTATAAAGTTTATAAACATACCTAATAATAAATTTTATAAAGTTTTACAACTTTATATATTAAATATGAAACTTTAAATTATAATATTTAAATTATATTATGATGTTAAACTTTAAAGTATATTAAAGTTTAATATAGTTTTTTTAAATTTCACATTTTAAATTAACATCATGTTTAATATTTTATATTTAATTCTATTTTTTAAATTAAAATTAAATATATATTTAATATTAATATAAATGACAATAAAATGACAACCAAAATGTTAATAATTTAAATTTAAAAATAATATTCAATATTTCAACATAAATATTAAATATAAAGATATATTGAAAAACAAAAAATATAATATCAATATTGTACATTTATATAAAAATATATTAAAAATTTAAAAAAAATTTAAAAAATTATTAAACTAATTTTTTTTAAATTCATTAAGTAAAATATAAATAAAATATATAAAATTTAAGATATATTAAAAAAATAAAAAAACTATAATATAAATAGAATACATCAAACAATAAAAATAAGTATAAATAAAATACAGTGAAAAAAATATATATTTAAAAAACAATATAGAAAAAATATATTAAAAATTTTAAAAAATATAATTAAAATTTATTAAATGCGGCGACAGAGAGAGAGGTGGGGTGCCTCCGCCGAATGGGGGGTGGGCCCAAACCGGGCTGCATAAGCCTTAATAAAATATACAAGTACTATTAACGTCTGCCTCCGCCGTATGCCAACGCAACGCTCACCAAAGAAAACGGTGGCCCGAAAATGTGACCGGCGGCTATTTACCGGGATACTGACACTTTTCCGATAAACGAAACCCCATACAAAGAGCCTATTGGCTCAAAAATATATTTTCCAAACAAATCTTAGTTTCTAAAATATTCAAGAAAGAGTACGACATGGTTTCATGTTTCCATGAATTAAGAAAAAGCATTTTAAAGAAACATAAAGTAGATGAGAAAAAAATAATTTAATTTTCTGTATTCAATGTAACTCAAATTCTATATAGAGGCATTAAATGGCCAGACGCGTTTTCTTCAACCCAATAAAAGCATTGACATTTGACACCGCTCTAGGAGTAACCTCCAATTTATTTATTCCAATATTTCAATCTTTTCGAAGTAGTAAAACAATATGATCCTTCAAAGAATACTACCCCATAAAAGAGGGTACAATTTTTACTGTGTGTAAATACTGCCCTCATATAATGTTCCAAAAAAGGGAAAATGCCATTGATTATGAAATTCTGAGATTTGCTCTAAACCACACCCAACATACCCGACTCAGACCCACAATAAATCGCACAAAAAGCACTGACACCTCTAACGAAACTACTCTAGCTAAGTACTATTATTGTCTATACTTGTGTCGATTGGCCAAATTCTACTAAAATTAACTTGTCAATGGATTGAGTACATGTCCAACAAATAGAATAAGTCCAGTTTTATCTTCCTTGATCACAAAAATGAATGGATGATCAGCTATGAAGTCCTCAATTGGGTACCTCCTTAGGCATTGCGCCTTAAATTTGACTGCAGAGACAGCTGTTGCTCCAGTGCCTGCCTCGTTAACCTCCACAAATGATTTGTGAAAAACATCTGAAATGTACAGATGCCCATCCATATAAAACTCAAACATGTCGTTGAAATTTGCATCTTCAGAAAATGGCAAGACCAATCCCATCGTTTTCAAGATCTCAGTTGCATTCACACTAGATGATATCTTGAAGCGAGGCAGCTGGAAAGAACGTACCCTTCACCTTATCTCCATGGGACAGAGGGTGTTCAAGAAAATTAAGATCAAGCTTTCTCTCCAGTTCAGGCAGACCATTGATATCATTGGGCAATATAATATACATGGAGAAGGATCGGTTGTCCTGTCCCTGCAAATAGGGAGGCGTAGGATTTTGCAGTCATCAACTATTTTAATAAATTGCTTCTTTTTAGTAGTCATCATGGGTACTTGCACACTCTCCCCATTGAGTAAATTAAAAGTACCATCTTTTGTTGCAGAGGGATCAAATTTTTTCAGCCATGTACCCTTGAAATACAAGGCATTTGCCAAAATCAGCCTAGTATCTCCATCTACAGAATCAGGTGAAAGGAGCTCATCTATCTTCCCCTTGCTCTCATGTTCTGCCCATTTATTCACCTCCATTCTAACTTCATTTGCCTGAAAACAGTTAACAAAAAGGCATGAAATCAGGCACCTGCATCTTTTAAAAGACGAAAATATATCCCATACCTTTGAGGATTGATTAGTGGGCAAATTGTGTCAAAATAAAAACAAAAAACCAGAAGCTTGAAAAAACTATATTACACCAGTATATTAGATTGTGGAGTATTAATGATGATTACTTTGTCATTGTCTACACCATAATGACCTGCAACAATTCTAGGCTAATTATCCTAAGATATATTTCATCAAGGTTACACAAGCGATTAAATGTCTATATTGGAAACGATGATAATTGAATATTATTTGAATGAGTTCTACATCACCCTGGTACCATATTATGTACTTGCAACATAACATTTCATTGAATTCGATAATTTAGATACATTCGGACTGTAAAGTGGATTAAAATTACTTGAATCGTACGTTAATAAATTCTAGGATTATCATATTTTGTAGTTTCATGAACCAAGGGTAAAGGAATGTAGAGAAGTGAGGATCAAAGGAAAAATTTATACCTTATTTATAAAATCTACTGAGCTAGCTTGAGAATTATATCGAATCTTCACAATATCTTTGTAATTGGACTTCAAAGTCATGGATTGTTCGGCCCATACTCCATTCACAAAAGACAAAAGGGGACCTCCTCTGGCACTTCCATCTGTGAAAACTACATTGATGAGATGAGAAGAAAGTTCATGCAGTTGATGGACATCTTGTGATTTGAGACAAGTGCAAAACTGATCTAATGTTGTGCCCTTGGCTCCACCTGCAGCCAAACTCAATGCCACAGATATGCTAAACGGAGAAAAAACAGAGTTCTTATCTGCACTTACTTCTAATACTTCTTTCGAAAAATCAGTTGAAAACTCTGTTTGACTATGAATTAAAGCTTGGATATCCATTGCTCCTCAAATCAGTGTAACTGAGTACAATGTTTCAACAGTTTGATCCCAACTCCAAAGATAGTGAGGATCTCGTCTTGAAATATGTTTCTGATCTGCTCTCTTAACTTTGTCATATATAGAAGTGTCAAGATTTCTTGTGGTATTTTTAATTTTGGGCAATTGCTGCGAAGGAACCTAAAATCATTTGCTTAAAACCACATGGTGTGAATGCGGTTAAGATTGCTTTAAGCCAACGCAAACCCAGCTAAACCGCGTGGAGAAAATTTCTATTTGTAAAGCCAATTCTCCTTAAACAGTGCTCTTTTTAAATAAGTTATGTTTATTTAATAAGTTTAGGTGATATTATTTTATAAATAAAATAAAACTAGTGGAGACTCTACCTTGGTTGACTTTTTAAATATGTTTGATTATAAGATCGTTACATTAAACATTGAGAGTGTGATCTTTTATAAACGCGTATATGATTGCTTGCTTCTTTTCCAAGCCTTCTCTGCGACTTCTTTTATGACTTTCTTCATTATTGGATATTTTAAGGTAAACAATAAAGCTTATGGTTTAGTAATAACACAAATGAAAGATTTTTGAGCGTTGGAGAGTAATTTTCAATATTTTATTTTTTACGCCCAAGGCGTATCCTTATTTGAAATGGACCAGTTAAGTTTTGAAATCCACGGTGGAAACTGATCGAGAGGCTATGCAAGACGATGCAAGCCATCTTGACCGTGGATTTTCTGTTTGTCATTTGGTTTTCCGCACGCAGATCAACGAACGAATAAGTATGACGGAGAAATGGTTTCAACCGCTACGCCATTTCCAATTCACTTCTCACCTCTGTGGTCGATAAATGTGTTCTCCACGATGTACAACACATTTTTCTCGTTGATTTCTCCCTTGCTCTCTGCTTCCAGTATGGGATCTATAGCACACTTTTTCACCTACTCATTACCATTCCCTTTCTCTAAAATCTTCTTGCATCCGCACCCATCATAACATCATTACATAAAATCACAATCTTTCTATTCAAAGGAAGTAAGATAGGAATAAACGGTTTTATTTGAATTTAAGACCAAAAAGCCTTCAAGGCTTACCTTCGTTCTTGGACGAAGAAGTCATTGAAAAGGCGAGCACCCTGCTCTGCAACTCCCTGGACTTGTTCAAATACCCTCTCAAGAACGGCCTCAAGATGGGAATGAAAACCCCATAGTTGTACTCAAAACTCTGCGCCAGTCAGCTTCTCGCTGCATTAAACGTCATCGCCTGGATGAACAACGGTTCCTCCTGAGACTCGAACCTGTCTCATAGAATGCAATGATTGCAGGATACACAAAAAACGACTATGTTGAAAAGGCCTTCAAAAATTTTAACCAAATGCATTTGGCAGGTGTCAAACTAGTCACCCCAACCTTTTCCAGTGTCCCTCCACGCTGTGCAAAAATGGGTGATTTAGAACTAGGAATGGATATCCATAAAACCATAATCCAATGTGGACTTTCATCGGATCTCATCCTTGTAAATTCCCCGCTAGAAATGTATGCAAAATGTGGAAGCTTACAAAAGGCGCTTGAATTATTTGACAAAATGCCTCAAAAAGAAACAATCTCATGGAATTCGATGATTTCACGATGTGCACAAAATTGATTCTTTGGAAACACCTTAGAATCTTGTAAACAACTGATAGGTGTAAAGCCACATTCAATTTCAAGACCAGATTCTCCAGAAGTATCTTCTGCCATTTCCAATTTCCACTTCCTCTGTGTCGGCTTGCAAGATCAGGGACAATTTGGTTCTCTGCAAAATAACATCTTTATAACTGCATTGGAAACAAGTCCCCTGCCTCCTCCACACCAATAATGATGCAGCAGATCTATCTAATGTCGATCTCGAAACACCTTCATATTAAGATCTAATTTTCATTGATTATAAACAGATTGAAGCAACCATTGTACGAAGATTGGTTTGGGTTCAGCCCATCTTTTGAAAATAGATAGTCCCGGCCTAAACGGACTCCGAAACAGATGGGTGCCAAATAAAAGAATTTCCAATCAGACTTTCAGATAAATTATTTTGCTATAATGAAGTAGTCAAATGCCATTGTTTTAGACACAATTGAATGGATATTTGTGATTAGAACATTTCGAAAACAATAATCATTTACACAAAACTGTAAGATGGGATGTGAAAATTTTGTTTTCCATTCCAACACAATCCCACTGAAAAACAGAGAACTTGGAAACTTTATTTCAACTCAAAAAAAAATCTACATGTATATCATCTTAAACAGAGAGAATGCTTCAAAAAATTGTATAAACTGGTAAGCAAAATGTTTTAACACTACAATAGTAATCTTACAAGGGATATTCATATAGCAGTTCAAAAAGACAAATTTGGCCTAATTGCAATTATATGCACTTAAAATTATGTCCTCCAGAGCAGTTTGCTTAATAAATTTGACCCAACTGATGCTAGAAGCCATTTAATCTGAGTTCCAATATTCGCTTATCTTCACATTTCAAATTCAATTTACTTATATTATACAAAGTTAGTCCTAAAAATGAAAATTTTCATTCCCTTTTATTTGGCATTCAGGCAACTTTCATTCATCAAAAGAAACGAAAGTATTTGTTTTTTAATGTTTATTATTTACTATTTTATTTTTTCCCCTCCAATAAAGATAAATAAATCTACCTTGTAAAAAGTTTTTAAAGTTTAATGTTTATATTATATGTTTTCATTTAAAATCATAATGATGTGGCTAGTGAATTAAAAGCTTTATGTGGTATTATATTAGTTTATTTAAAGTTAATATAAAATAAAATATAATATGTTTGCTAAATATTAATATAATTTATATTACAATTTATACAATTTTAATTTATATTATATTTTTTAATTTAATTTATTGATAGTAAATAAATTAAAGAATTAAAGTATATGTATTATTTTATTAGTATATCTATAATTATTTTTTATTTTTATTTTTAAATGATAATACAAATCACATTTTTTGATTTGTTGTTTATATTGTTTAACAATAGTCATTAAAGTAGATCTAATTTGTTCTTGACAAGACAAAATTCATATTTATTCAAAATTTGAAATGTTATTTTTCTTGTTAGTAAAATATATGGATATGAGAGAATATAAATTATTGAATATAAATTAATACAATATTATATATAAATTTTATATAATACAAATAAAATTCTATTGCTCGCAAACACACACACACACACACCATTATTATTATAGTATGTTCTACAATAAAATCTATTAAATACAAGTATATTGATTATAATAATTAATTGTTAATATATTTTTTTATATAGGGGAAGGACATGAGTAGTTATTATAGCTAACTTCAAACACATAAGCTGCTAAATGATATATTAGATTTAGATGATTTTTTTTGTTTTCTTCATATTTGACATAGGTGCTTATACCTATTGTGTTGGCTTCTGAGTAGTTATGACAAACAAAGTGGGATTCATTATGCATGTAAGGGTAAAAAAGTGGTCATTTCAAGTTGATTTCCAATACATATTCTATATTGCCTCATTAACCATTCACTTTGACCACTAAAAAATTTGCACAACTAATCCAATACGTATGCACAAATGTCCCAGTAATAATATGCTATTGGTATCATTAAAGTTACACAACCCCTCTAATTACTAACCTCTTCTCTACCTATTGAGCATACCAGTAACTCACCCCTCTCACATCCATACCTACACCTATTCTAATAGGCCTCAAAATTTAGTTTCTACTCTTATATCCTATACCACATATATACTTGTAGATAAAATGGATCAAGTAGAAAAGAGAGGTTGCAATAATATGGTGATTTAAATTCAAACTTATGCAACACCATTGTTACACATCTACCACACATGAGATTTTTGACATTAAAATTGTTAATGTATGAGTGCAATGGACACCCCGATACATAAATATGATATCATTTATAGGAGCATGTGTCAATTTTTTATTAAGATATATTTTTGGCTAGTCTATTTGTAATTAATCTTAAGGGTTATGCTATATTAAATGGTTATTTTTATTGCCTTGATGATTTAACAAAGATTTTCTTACACAATTTAAAGTCATCATCGGAAAATATTTTAAAAAATTGTTCATGAAAAGAGATGAAAAATAAAAACTTTAGACTAATAGATTACATTTAGTTAAAGATGTTTGTGTATAGTTGACGAAAGCATATTCAAATGTTAGGTAATGCAAAATTCATTATATGTTGTATCATACGAAATTATTATATGCTATATATAATATAATGTAACCTTTTTTTTTTAATGTTATGGTTATATTTATTATCATATATTATATTTTATATTTGAAACTATTAAATATCAATACAATAGAATATATTACTAATATATTACATATAGTACAATTTAAATTATATATAACATAATTCTACTTATTATTATATATATAATATATAGAAAGTGAGACATATTGATGGAGACAGATTAAATGAGAGAGGAATAGACAATGAGATATAGAGCATGAGAAAGAGAAATATAAGAGCTACAAAAGCAAATAGAGAGAGAGAGAGATCTAGAGAAAATGGAAACCAACAATCCATCTCTATTCATCTTCCTATGCATCTATATCTATATCTCTTTTCATCTCAATCTACCCATAGTTCTTCTTCTATATCTCTCTCTACCCCTTATCTCTCCCTCTCTTTATCTCAATCTAAACATCACTTCCTATCTCTATCTATAGACCATTTTATTTTATATTGACCTTTTACATCTTTTCGACGTACCTATTGTACACCAAGGTGCAATTGCTAGTTATTTTTATTCTGAGAGAAGTGTTCCAACAGCCACAGCACATCTGTATGCAATTGAAATTGACGTGCATCGCTGCCAGTCAAGCTTTAGAAATAACCGATAAAGGTGGAAGATGATATAACGTATGGAAGAGGAAGAGCCAAGTATGTTGCAATATATTTATATGGACCACTCCTACATTTTGCTGGAAATAATCCCAACAACCCCACGTAATCTGTCATGTCTATATCCTCTGTATGGTCATCCATATCTGCAGATAATCTTCAGCTTTAAATGACAACACTCACAGCTGATCTTCATTGGATTCGAATGGATTTTTCTGTAGTTCCTCAACTTGTTTTCTATCACATCAACAGTCTTCTAAAGCTTTGTAGATAGTGTCAAAAGCATTATTTTAAGTTATCTTTTATTCAATGTCTCTACATTTTGTATGCACTCTCTTCTGAGAGTGTCCAGCTCAATAGACCTGGTAGATGTCAGAAGTTGTCTATCTGCAAAAAAATAATGAAGTCTGAATGTAAGAGCAGAAGCTCATTCAGCAGATGTAATGTTTTTTGTTAATTAAATAGAAATATTTATGTTTGTGTTTTTGTCTATTACTCCTCTCCCTTCATTCTACAAATGGTATCAGAGCCTAAGGTTAAGGGAGTGTGCAAGCAGAGTCAAGTGGAGTGTTCAAGTAGAGTTATTTACCTTGCTGTGTATAAGTGTAGGAGTTGTCTATAAATCTGAGCTGTAAATGTAGAAGTTTGAGTGGTCGTTGTGCATTTATGGGAATGTCTCAATGAAGAAAGCTTTTATTTTTATCTTGGGCTCTTGTGTGAGCATTGTTGAAGCAAGTGGAGAGGCTTGTATAAGAAGCAAAGTTCCTTATTTGGAACTATGCATTGCAACCAGAAGTGTGAGCTGTGATATATAGGTATTATAAGTGTGAGCTTTCTAAATGTCTGGGACTTTAGATTGGTAGTCAGCTACATATGCTATGATTGATCTATTGTGTGCTCCTATTTGCATCCAATCCAAGACTAAGGAATTTGTTGTTTATCACCATTCAAAGTAAGGTGGATCACTGCTAGAGTCCAATCGTGGTTAAAGAAGAGATTGTTGGGCACTAAAGGAAGAGAAAGAACCACAATAGAAAAGTGAGATTGCCAGTTTCCAGATCACCCATGAGAAGAAGGAAGTTGCAAAGTGACAGTGAAGCTCGAAACTAAGCAGATCTTCCACCTTCCAGATCAAAGAAGAAAATTGAATATTTGGTGTTAAAGTTGTCTACAGAAGATTGAAGGAGATCATTTGAATCAGTGCAAAATATCACAATTTTTTTTGTTTGTTTGTAGGTTGTTAAGATCTTATCCAAAGAGAAGGCATATAGAGTTCGTAGGATTCAATGTCGTATGTGGAAAACCATCATTGTGACAAGTGTTCACAGCCAAAGATGTTAGTGTTTGAAGAAAAACGTTAAAGGTTTGCAGACACAAAAAGGAGATTTCTGTATAGAAGAGGTTGCCATCAAAGGAGAAATCAATGGGTTGTATGTATGACATAGAAATTGAAAAATTGGTCAGAAGGTTTATTCTCTAGGAGTGCTTGAAGAGAAGAAAAGTTTTATTTGTTGTTTGAGAATGAAGTTTTTTTAGTGAAAGAAAGTTAGTCTCAAAATATCCATAGTAGATGATGTTATGGTATGTTTTGTGTTGTCTTTGTTGTTCATTTTGAAGTTGGTTCAATAGCACATAGAAAATATGCAATCAATTAGGCTTAGAGAGAGAATCAAAGTTGTGTAGAAGAGCATGCTTAAAGTCTGTAGAACAAATTAAGTAAGAAGAGTTGATGAAAGAAATAAAAATATCAAAGGAGGATGTTAGTTGTCAAAAATGATGAAAACATGAGTGAAATTGTCAATAGATGAAATTATATTATTGAATACTCCAACATTCTAGAGTTGTATAAGCATATTTGTGGCCAACAGAGCCCATAGAGATGCCCAAGCACCAGTAGTATGACTCTATGGGAGGTGTTGATTAAACAAGTGAATCACACCTAAACCTACAATGAACTGGTTGCCAAATGGACTAGAGCTCATGGTTAGAGCATCCCAATAGTAGTATGGGATTTCCTAGGTTTGATCTCTAGTATTTGAAGGTTTTAGATCTTGAAACATCAGGGAATGAAATCAAAAAGAAATTGGAAATGACAGTTGTCATTAAGGGGGAGTGTTGGAAATAATCCTAACTATTACAGCTAATCTGTCATGTCTATATTCTTTGTATGGTCATCCATATCTGTAGATAATCTTGAGCATTAAATGACAACAGTCATAGCTGATCTTCATTGGAATCAAATGCATTTTTCTATAGCTCCTCAACCTTTTCTCTATCACATCAACAATCTTCTCAAGCTTTGTATATAGTGTCAAAAGCACTATTTTAAGTTATCTTCTACTCCTCTATAGTTGTCAAGCTTTCTATTTATTCAATGCCTCTACATTTTGTATGCACTCTCTTTTGAGAGAGTCTAGCTCCATCGAGTTGTTAGATGTAAGAAGTTGCCAGTCTGAAAAAAGTTATGAAGTTTGAATGTAAGAGCCAAAAGATCACTCATCAAATGTAATGTTTTGTTTTAATTAAATAGAAATTTCAATGTTTGTGTTTTTATTTGTTACAGTTCTCCCTTCATTCAACACATTTTAGATTGATGCTATAATTTAATAATTCATTCTATCTACGTTAAGTGTTAGAACAAGGTAGGTATGCCATCAAGATTCAAACAAATATGTTTGTAGATTGCGCATATTTTGGAGCACAAGAAGGGCAAAATGTTATAACACTGGATCTAAAGAAGGATAACATGAAGTTGGTTGTCTCTCTCCTCAATAAACTTCTAATTTAAAAAGATCTTGATGTGAGTGCCTAGTGATATATACAAAGGCATTTAAATTCATAAATTTCTTTTTGTTTATGATTATTCTTTATCTTTCAAGTGAGAATGAGTAATCTACCATTTTTCATAGAAACACAAACTATTACATGTGATGTATTCATATGTTTTTATCTGCAAGCATAGAGGAAAGTCTATAATTTTGTAAATGTAATAGAATTTGTTTTGTAGGTGAGTTTCAATGTTGTGGATAATTTTTTTTACTTTGTTAGGAAAAAGATGTTATTGCACCTCTAATGGCATAGGAGGATCTCAGTTGGCTTCATCTCATCCTTGAAGTCTTCTGTACTACATTTTGTTATGATCTATTCACCTATAGTTTTCATTTCTATTGTGTGTTAAGATCATTGCCATATGAAATTAAAGATAGTTATCTATGTTGTCTCTACCAATTTTTTTCTAGAGTTGGAATTTAAAATTTAAAATTTTCCACGAGCCTTCATGCACTCCTTGTTTGTTAGGATTAATTGCAACCTGAAGCTACATACAAAAAGCAACCTACAACAATATTTCATTGGGATCTCCATCCCCAAATTGCCCTTGATGTTGCATTGGCAAGAAATCTTATTGCTAGTGAATTAATTTTTGGCGGGTGATTTTGAATTCAAATTTTGTGTGGAAAATTGAATGAATAGAATGTTGCAAAAGGGAAGAACGCTCCTAGAAGTCAGTCATTTCAAGTGAGCCCATTTTTGTGTGCAACAACAAAAGGAATATTTTGAACAACAATCAATGTGAAGAGAATGTGCAATGAGAATTGATTGCTCTAGACTTTCAATGTAGCTCCAAGTGACCAACAATTAAAGAGAGCTCAAAGAATCTCTAGGTCTTGGTTGCATGCAAATCTAGATTGCTGAAAATCCTATTTGTAAACAAATTTGTAATTTGTGTTTAGTTTTTGAGATTATATTTTGATTTGTAGTAGTTGTTTTTATATTTTAATAGAAAGTAAGAAATCTTGTATGTCTCTAGTTGCCTGTTTGTTTCTACATTTTATTTTTATAATTTCATTGTGCATTGATAGTGATTAACAAATCAGAGCTAAATTATGTCTCTAGCTTATTTGGGGATTTAATTTTCAAAGTTGGTATCAAAGAATTTGTGTATCATATATTTAGGGATTTTAACTTTTTAACTTGGTATCAGAGCCATTTGACCCTACATCCTTGTGGGTTTGCACTTCTTCTTTTTATTGATTTTATTATGTAGGAGACATGGAAGGAGATGAAAGAAAGAGCTTATAATAGCCACCATCCTTTAATAGGAAAAGTTATGATGTTTGGGAAAAGAAATTGAAGACTATCAATGATTTGTGGGAGCTTTTGGTTAATGGGTTTGTGGATACAGTTGGCCTAGCTCAATTTGCAACTTTAACAAACACCTAGGGGACCTAGATGAGGGAGAAAAGGAGAAAAAATGCTAAGGCATCAAGTTTGATTGAAGAAGTCTTGATAGAAACAATATTTCCTAGAATAGTAGTAGCTAACTATATAAAGGAAGCTTGGGAAATGCTTGAGACTAG